>NC_084551.2:37505000-37665000 GCF_033978685.3 Nerophis lumbriciformis | reverse complement strand
CGGTAGAAAATGGATGGATGGGTTGGAATGTGGCCGTGTGAATGTTAGTCCAAATGTGAGGTCACAGACGTCAGGCCGTGCTATAATGGGGTTCTTCCACATCATACTTATGTTCTGAGAAGGGATGTTACAATCTGGGTTGTATGCTTTCGATTCAGATGCCAATCATCTATGAGAGAGATATCAGCTGATAATCATACCAGTCTAGGGTTGTACGGTATACCGGGATTAGTATAGTACCGCGATACTAATGAATCATATTCGGTACTATACCGCCTCTAAAAAGTACCGGTCATTGCTGGTTTAGGAGCAGACGAGCATGTTCGGCAGTGCACAATCACGGAGTACTTACAAGCAGACACAGTGTGTGGACAGAAAAGGGAGAACAGACACATGTTGCCTTGAAAACTAACGATAAATGTGAAGTTATAACACTGAAACGCCCTCAGGAAGAGGTGCTTTAAGACATGGCTATCTAGTTAGCGGCTAAAGTCCGTCGGCAATGTTTTAGCTACTTCTAAATCCCTAATCTTTGTCTCCATAGCGACAAATAAAGTAAGTTACTTACAAGTATCATCCCTGCAGGACGAGGAATAGCAAAATATTCTTCACTACACACCGTAGGTCCCCGGCGTCACCGCTTACGACGCAGTTCATGAATGTAAACAAATGCCATGTGTGGATCTACACCTGACATCCACTGTGATGATACCAAGTACAGGAGCGTATTTAGTCGATGCTACTATGATTACATCGATAATTTTTAGCATCACAAAATCTTCTTTAGTTTTTTTTTAATGTATATTATGTTTATAAACTCAGGTAATATGTCCCTGCACACATGAGGACTTTGAATATGACCAATGTATGATCCTGTAACGACTTGGTATCAGATTGATACCGAAATTTGTGGTATCATCTAAAACTAATGTAAAGTATCCAAACAACAGAAGAATAAGTGATTATTACATTTGAACAGAAGTGTAGATAGAACATGGTATTTTGGTATTGGGACAACACTATACCAGTCACATGTATTAATTGTAATTTGTTCACTTTATTTATGGTAAGTGATATTGACAGTGTAAAAATATCAAAACATCACTTAAGCTTGTACCTGTTTGAGCAAAACAAAGTACAAAAATCAATAGTGCACAATAACTCAACAAAATCAAAAACTACCTTCTATCTTTTCCTTATTTAAATTATTTGATTTTTGTCCTCATTGTCCTCCTGTCTCCAGGAAAGTATTCCCTGAGCTTGCAAATGCTAATAAAAACATTAAAAAAAAAGGATTTATCGACACCACCCATTTATGGATCCGCTCACCTCTTACATGTCGTGTACTGACTGTGACATTGCTAACACACCGACAGTTGTTGTAATTTACCCTTCTCAATTTACTTGTTAATTTACCAGTACTGTTAATTACTGCAGTTCCATTCTGTTGTCACGCGGTGCCATCTCTACTTCTTAAACTGTATTTCTTTGTGTTGTTTCAAGCTAGCTCAGCGGTTAGCTTAGCTATTAGCATGCCTGCTCCTGGTGTGTAACATATTTAGCCTCGTTCTCCAGTGATACTACTACTTAAGATACAAAGAAATGTGTTTTATTTGCCATAATTGATGTAATAGTAGTTTGGGGGAGTGGCTTCACACAGTGTATGGAGACACGTAACTAGGTGCTAGTTGGTTAGTCGAGGAACTTAAAATAAAAAAAAAACGTCAGCCAGAGAGGATTGACATTGTGCGGCATTAAAGGGCATTAATCGACATTGGTGATGTGGTCATGTACATACCCCGTTTCCATATGAGTTGAGAAATTGTGTTAGATGTAAATATGAACAAAATACACTGATTTGCAAATCATTTTCAACCCATATTCAGTTGAATATGCTACAAAGACAACATATTTGATGTTCAAACTGATAAACATTTTTTTTTTTTGCAAATAATCATTAACTTTAGAATTTGATGCCAGCAACACGTGACAAAGAAGTTGGGAAAGGTGGCAATAAATACTGATAAAATTGAGGAATGCTCATCAAACACTTATTTGGAACATCCTACAGGTGAACAGGCAAATTGGGAACAGGTGGGTGCCATGATTGGGTATAAAAGTAGATTCCATGAAATGCTCTGTCCTTCACAAACAAGGATGGGGCGAGGGTCACCACTTTGTCAACAAATGCGTGAGCAAATTGTTGAACAGTTTAAGAAAAACCTTTCTCAACCAGCTATTGCAAGGAATTTAGGGATTTCACCATCTAAGGTGCGTAATATCATCAAAGGGTTCAGAGAATCTGGAGAAATCACTGCACGTAAGCAGCTAAGCCTGTGACCTTCGATCTCTCAGGCTGTACTGCATCAACAAGCGACATCAGTGTGTAAAGGATATCACTGAAGGAACACTTCAGAAACCACTGTCAGTGACTACAGTTGGTCGCTACATCTGTAAGTGCAAGTTAAAACTCTCCTATGCAAGGCGAAAACCGTTTATCAACAACACCCAGAAATGCCGTCGGCTTCGCTGGGCCTGAGCTCATCTAAGATGGACTGATAGAAAGGGGAAAAGTTATCTGTGGTCTGACGAGTCCACATTTCAAATTGTTTTTGGAAACTGTGGATGTCGTGTCCTCCAGACCAAAGAGGAAAAGAACCATCCGGATTGTTATAAGCGCAAAGTTGAAAATCCAGCATATGTGATGGTATGGGGGTGTATTAGTGCCCAAGACATGGGTAACTTACACATCTGTGAAGGCGCCATAATGCTGAAAGGTACATACAGGTTTTGGAGCAACATATGTTGCCATCCAAGCAACGTTACCATGGACGCCCCTGCTTATTTCAGCAAGACCATGCCAAGCCACGTGTTACATCAACGTGGCTTCATAGTAAAAGAGTGCGGGTACTAGACTGGCCTGCCTGTAGTCCAGACCTTTCTCCCATTGAAAATGTGTGGCGCATTATGAAGCCTAAAATACCACAACCGAGACCCCCGGACTGTTGAACAACTTAAGCTGTACATCAAGCAAGAATGGGAAAGAATTCCACCTGAGAAGCTTAACAAATGTGTCTCTTCAATTCCCAAACGTTTATTGAGTGTTGTTAAAAGGAAAGGTCATGTAACACAGTGGTGAACATGCCCTTTCCCAACTACTTTGGCACGTGTTGCAGCCATGAAATCCCAAGTTAATTATTATTTGCAAAAAAAAAAAAAGTTTATGAGTTTGAACATCAAATATCTTGTTTTTGTAGTGCATTCAATTGAATATGGGTTGAAAAGAATTTGCAAATCATTGTAATCCGTTTATATTTACATCTAACACAATTTCCCAACTCATATGGAAACGGGGTTTGTACATTTTCACAAAAATCGTCTGATACTGATCGGTGGCCGATTGATTGGCACATCCCATATTCTGAGCGAAATTTCTATCAGTTGAAGGGAAACACCTGTTTGTGTTCAGGTCAAGTTTTCTTATTGAGTTTTACGACAGGGTGATTCTCCAAGGCCAATCTTTGCCGACATGCTGTGCCTACCACCTGTGACGAAAATGCAAACGTTTTAAATGACGATGTTCCGTTTCTCTAATATTTAATGTATGAATTTGAAATCAATCAAACAGGAGTTGACTGAAGTACGATCTGTGGAAATAGAAACCTTGATCAATTACCGATCAAGTAAAATGGCCACTTCCCACCGAAATGTCCATTTTCTTTTAGTTTGAGACATAGATTATTTAGACTTCATCAGAAAACCTGTCTTGATGTATGTTCCTGCTTGATTTTATGCTGACCGAATGAGTTAATGTTGTGGGCTATCTTATATATTTTTTAACTTCTGGGGGTCATTATTAGTTACATTTGGAGTTGTCGTTTTCAAACCCCATAAATATGTAATCAGGATGCACGCTCATACTAAATTTGGTGTGATTTTGGATATGTTACCGTTTTCTAAAGACACGACTGAAGCATCACATTGATAACAACAAATCATTATGTGGAAGGTCTAACAAACTGTGGTTAAACATAACTGATTAATAGCATCTTGAAGTAATTGAGGCATAATTGAGTGGACTATTTGGCAGCAACCAGCACAGGCACTGTTGGTTCAGTCTCAAAAAGTAAGGTTGTCAAATATTTCAAATCAATAATAAATTAATGGTCTCACTAGGGTTGGGCCATATGGCTGAAAACTGTATCACAATGTAATTGTGTATATCGGTCGATATTGTTCATTTCTCTTTTTTTTATGACCAGTGAAAAATAAGGACAACGAGAGACCACTCAACAATCAATGTAAACAAAATGTTAATTTAAATTAAACACTTTAAAAATAACCTCCTAAAATGAAGGTGCAAAAATAAGGAAAACGTAAGAAATGCTTAATAAAGTGTAACAAAATAGTGCAAAGTATGAACATGTAAAAATGGAGAAACCTGAGAAGAACTATTTCCTGCAGATTTAGTGCCAGGAAGGTGGTGTGGTTTTACCAGGCTTGGTGGGGTCGAGCTCCTTGCATAATTTACAGACCACATTGGTCAGTGATGGGCAAGCTACTTGGAAAACGTAGTAAGTTAAGCTACAAGTTACTCTTGAATAAATGTAGCTAAGCTACAGGGGAAACTATCCCTGGAGAATTGTATCAAGCTGCACTACAAGCTACACGGCAAAAGTAGCTTGCTACATCAAAGCTACATTTAAGGACATTTCTATCTATGGGCCCACATGTATGATATGAATGTTAATGTGACTGAGAGTGTACAAACAAACCCAATAAGGGTCCATTACTATTAACTATCTGTCATTTAGCTGGGGACACCCTACAACTACCTCTAGGGGACCCCGCACCCCACTGTGTGTATTTATTTTAGTTTGCCTTTTCTTTGGCCCACCCCTATTATGTTATTAATTTTCTCTACCAACAGTAAAAAAACAGCATCTACCTATATCTTGACAAAAAAAACAATGACTTGTGTGTTGTTTGGGAGCCGTTAATAATATTTCCATCCATCCATCCATTTTGTAGCGCTTGTCCCTTTCGGGGTCGCGGGGGGTTGCTGGAGCCTATCTCAGCTGCATTCGGGCGGTAGGCGGGGTACACCCTGGACAAGTCGCCACCTCATCGCAGGGCGTTAATAATATTTATGTGCAGTAAAACTTTTCATAAACTCAACTCACCTTAATGTGTGTTCTTAAATTTGTGTTGGACGTCTTAGATGAAGAGAGCAGTTATGATTTTGGTTTACAGAGCAAACAACTACAAAACCCGTTTCCATATGAGTTGGGAAATTGTGTTAGATGTAAATATAAACGGAATACAATGATTTGCAAATCATTTTCAACCCATATTCAGTTGAATATGCTACAAAGACAACATATTTGATGTTCAAACTCATAAACTTTTTTTCTTTTTTGCAAATAATAATTAACTTAGAATTTCATGGCTGCAACACGTGCCAAAGTAGTAGGGAAAGGGCATGTTCACCACTGTGTTACATGGCCTTTCCTTTTAAAAACACTCAGTAAACATTTGGGAACTGAGGAGACACATTTTTTAAGCTTCTCAGGTGGAATTCTTTCCCATTTTTGCTTGATGTACAGCTTAAGTTGTTCAACAGTCCGGGGTCTCGGTTGTGGTATTTTAGGCTTCATATTGCGCCACACATTTTCAATGGGAGATAGGTCTGGACTACAGGCAGGCCAGTCTAGTACCCGCACTCTTTTACTATGAAGCCACGTTGATGTAACACGTGGCTTGGCATTGTCTTGCTGAAATAAGCAGGGGCGTCCATGGTAACGTTGCTTGGATGGCAACATATGTTGCTCCAAAACCTGTATGTACCTTTCAGCATTAATGGCACCTTCACAGATGTGTAAGTTACCCATGTCTTGGGCACTAATAAACCCCCATACCATCACAGATGCTGGCTTTTCAACTTTGCGCCTAAAGCAATCCGGATGGTTCTTTTCCTCTTTGGTCCGGAGGACACGACGTCCACAGTTTCTAAAAACAATTTGAAATGTGGACTCGTCAGACCACAGAACACTTTTCCACTTTGTATCAGCCCAGCGAAGCCAACGGCGATTTTGGGTGTTGTTGATAAACGGTTTTTGCCTTGCATAGGAGAGTTTTAACTTGCACTTACAGATGTAGCGACCAACTGTAGTTACTGACAGTGAGTTTCTGAAGTGTTCCTGAGCCCATGTGGTGATATCCTTTACACACTGATGTCGCTTGTTGATGCAGTACAGCCTGAGGGATCGAAGGTCACGGGTTTAGCTGCTTACGTGCAGTGATTTCTCCAGATTCTCTGAACCCTTTGATGATATTACGGACCATAGATGGTGAAATCCCTAAATTCCTTGCAATAGCTGGTTGAAAAAGGTGTTTCTTAAACCGTTCAACAATTTGCTCACGCATTTGTTGACAAAGTGGTGACCCTCGCCCCATCCTTGTTTGTGAATGACTGAGCATTCCATGGAATCTACTTTTATACCCAATCATGGCACCCACCTGTTCCCAATTTGCTTGTTCACCTGTGGGATGTTCCAAATAAGTGTTTGATGAGCATTCCTCAACTTTATCAGTATTTATTGCCACCTTTCCAAACTTCTTTGTCACGTGTTGCTGGCATCAAATTCTAAAGTTAATGATTATTTAAAAAAAAAAAAAAAAGTTTATCAGTTTGAACATCAAATATGTTGTCTTTGTAGCATATTCAACTGAATATGGGTTGAAAATGATTTGCAAATCATTGTATTCCGTTTATATTTACATCTAACACAATTTCCCAACTTATATGGAAACGGGGTTTGTAAAAACTAATGTTTTGGGCATTGTTTTTGTCTAAATATGGCCAAGGACACACATTATTGTGGGTTTCCTGCACGTCATCTTCATCACTAAAGAAAAAATCGAATCTGCAGGAAGTAATTCCTCTGCCATTTTCAAGTATGTTTTTTTTATTTTTTGAGTCAGCTTGAAGCGTCCCTCTTTCTCCAACTCTCTCGTTGTCATGAGACGTGCGTGCTTGACTATTACGATTTTGCTTACTGGTTTCGATGACTCGCCTTATCGTGCCTCTGATTGGCCAATCTGTGATGTTCCAACCTAACCTTAGCCAATTGTGACTCATCATACGAACACCAACCAATCATCATGGATTTTCTTCGTATGTATGGATGTTCTCATTCATCCAGGTCATTGTATTTTCTCCATATTTTTTTCAGTAATTGGTCTGACTACGGTCCGTTTAAAAAAAATCCATACTGTCGAGGAGACTTCTACTGTTTTATCCACAATTTATTTGCTCTCTCCATCACTCATTTTTACTTTCTCTTCTCACTCCATGCTAAGAATCAACCGCGAGACAACAAGATGGCGCCATCAAACATGACAGTTAATACTGTTCCCTGATTAGCTGTTAGCATGTGATTCCCACTGATCAGTGATCACTTCCTCCGTTGCTCGGTTACCAGAGGGCGAGTGCCTTTGTTCATTCAACCAACGTTGCTTTGCAGCTTCCGCTGCAAAGAAATACCAAATGTTTTATTGAACGCATTTTTTTATGTATATCGATTGCGTGTCCATCACGATATATATTGGTATCGTTTAATCTCCAAGCCCTACCTCTCACCATATTCAGTCATTCTTTGGAGCCTTACAAGTGCACATATGTGTGTGAACACGTGTTAAAGAACATTTAAAGACACATGCAGCTGCTATAACATTGGGAAATACCTACACATCAATTCTAACACAATCTAATTGGACCAACAAGGAGATCTTTGTAATGTATCTGTTTGTGGATAAGTCTTTATAGGGCTGTTATATATTATGGGACCAGCTTGTGCTATTAAAAACAATATCCTGACAAATGTCTGTCTATGGGAAGCAAATGGTGTTTTGATGTTTGTTATTGACTGTTTTTTTTCAAGGTCAAATGCTTTCCATCCTGTCAGACTTCAAGCAGTGCCAAAGACAACGCATTGTAATTTTTATTCCTCTTTTTGCTGATTCTGTGGTCACATGCTTCCCTCCAGATAACCGCATGGTGAAGGTAAATGGCAGCAGGGAGCCTTTGGAGTTTAAGGCCCACCAGTGGTTTGGAGCATCAGTCAGGACACACAAAGGCAAAGTTGTGGTGAGCAATAATTCATCTGTTTGAGTATATTTTAAACCTTATTTAGTCAGTGCATGTTCATGTATTAATATACATTTTTTGTTTTGATATCATTAATGCAATTCTTTAAAGCACGGTTGGCGCCTGGTGTAAACTCACCAAAAGAATGTGCACAACGACGTGTAACTTACGGAATGCTACAGGAAGAGCCCAGCAAAAGTTTGAGTCCAAACAATCCAGAAAGGCAACGACAACATGGTCGTAAACACACGTTGCATAGCAAAAAACATGTGCAAAGATTGAATGATGAGCAAACACTACAGCGCAACTTAAAAAGTGCTGATTACTATCCATACACATCTGATTAAGAGTTCCAAAACAGGAAATGGAGCCTGACAAAATATTACACAACAGAAAACATGACTTAAGTCCTAAACGTTATTATACTACACACTGTAAAAAAAAAAATTCTGTAAAAAAACGGTCTTCTACTGGCAGCTACGGCTGCCAAACGAAAACCATAAAATTAAAGTAAAACATTGTAAACCAAATAATGATCAAAAACATTATATTTACAGACATTTTCATGAAACGTTTTGCGGAAAAATATCGTAATTTTACAGATTTTTACTAAATTATTAAGATCAACCACCTTTAATAAAGTGACGATGCAAACAGTTCTGCAGAAAAATACCTTTATTCTACAGCATGAGTGTCGAACTCTGGCCCGCCGTGTAATTTCACTTGGCCCTTGAGGCGATATCAAATTAACACTAAAGTTGGCCCGCCTATCCTCCCGGGAGTCTTCCAAACGCCAGCCAGCCAGCCCAACGAGTGCTGGCCCAGTCACATAACATGTGCGGCTTCTGCACGCACACACATTAGAATGTGACGCATACTTCATCAACAGCGATACAGGTTACACTGAGGGTAGCCGAATAAAAAACTTTAACACTGTTAGAAATATACGCCACACTGTGAATCCACACCAAATCAGAACCCTTTGCAGCACTAACTCTTCCGGGACGCTACAAGGTGTGTGTGTGGGGGGAGGTTTTGTTGGTAACGGGGGTGTATTTTGTAGCGTCCCGGAAGAATTAGTGCTGCAAAGGATTCTGGGTATTTGTTCTGTTGTGTTTATGTTGTGTTACGGTGCATATGTTCTCCCGAAATGTGTTTGTCATTCTTGTTTGGTGTGGATTCACAGTGTGGCCTATATTTCTAACTGTCTTAAAGTATTTTATACTGGCACCCTCAGTGTAACCTGTATCGCTGTTGATGAAGTAGGCTTTGCATTCGCTCGTGTGTGCGTACAGAAGCCGCACATTTCTTGTGACTGGGTCTGAACGATGTTCGAATGGATGAAAAGCGGACGTGACGATAGCTCGTAGAGTACGTTAAAGGTTAATTTGTTCAACCTTGGCCCGCGGCTTTGTTCAGTTTTAAATTTTGGCCCACTCTGTATTTGAGTTTGACACCCCTGTGTTAGATTGTTAGTATGGACATAGATTTTTATACAACAAGCTACATATTTAATGAACGATAATTACTGTAATTTTACATGAATTGAAAGTAATTAAACAAAACAGAAAATGCTATGTATAATTGGTATTTTTCTGTAAAAAAAAATAGAAATATACATAGTTTGTCATTACTGGCATATTACTTAAAATAACAGGCAGATTGTTTATTTACAGATAATGTCTTCAATTCTACAGTTTTATAAACTATTTAAAAAAAATAGAAAAATTACAGTTGAAATTTAGAGTAAATTAACCATAAAAATAGGATATATTTTTTACAGTGCAGTATATCAATGCTACTCAATGATTATGTGTTTTGCACACTAAACATCTGTCCTGTCCAGCCACTTTAGTAAATGTTTGGGTCGAATTTTTTTTAATTTTTTAACAATTTTCTTTTAGGGAATATAGACATTTATTAAAGCCGTTTCTGTATTTTATGGAGAAATGTAGTTAATCATAGAACTAGCACCCAATGATATTAAAAAAAAGTGTTGATTTTGAATTGAAAATCGGTTCTGAATGGAATCGTTACCCCCATGAATCAAATTTATTCGAATCACGTGGTGCCCAAAGATTCACAGCCCTAATAAATAGTATCATTTGTCTATAAAATTGTTATAAGTACACCTCTGCATAACATTGTATTCTTATTACCATTGAAGAAAAATATACAAATAAATAAATATATATATATAAACTTATAACAAATAATACGTTTATTAATATTGTTTTTTAGTCTGTATCAGAAAATATTTGAACTGCATCAATTTGCCTGAAATTCCAAAAATAATTAAATCCTCATTTAAGCTATTAAAAAAAATGTGACTGACTTGAAAAATGTCATACTGGAAAATGAAAATAAATAAACTCAATAAACAATAATTAATTAAAATTCATAAGAAATGTTAACTCAGGAGCACAATATATAAAACACCTTAAACTACAAAACAACAATTAAAGCTGAAAGCAGTGTTAAACGGGCCCCCGTTACACCATGGGGTTAACGCGAGACACTTGCGGTCACATCTTTCCTAAAGCCCTGACCCACCACCAAAAATTTCAGGAAGATCGGAGCATTTGAAAGGAAGTTATGACTATTGTATTTTTACACCACAAGGGGGCGATATTGGCGCCACTACAATGCTGCCGTCGCATCACACCCAATACTGTAATTCACCATAATAATGGTGCAGCAGTCATCATGCAGTTACGTCCCATCCGGCATCCCGACTTACCATCAAAAATTTCAGAGATTGGAGCATGTGTGAGAAAATTATGACTGTTATATGCTTTCACCTCAAGGGGGCAATGTTGGCACCACTTCAGTAAGGCAGTTGCATCCCACCCAATACTCCGACCCACCTTAAAAAATGTCAGGAAGATCGGAGCATGTATATGGAAGTTATTAGTGTTATAGTTTTTCACCACCAGGGGCTGATAATGGCGCCACAGTTGTCTTTTGATTGATTGATTGATTGAGACTTTTATTAGTAGATTGCACAGTACAGTACATATTCCGTACAATTGACCACTAAATGGTAACACCCGAATAAGTATTACAACTTGTTAAGGTCGGGGTGCACTTGTCAAGCAGTTGAGTCCCACCCAACACCCGACCAACCATTAAATATTTCAGATTGGTGCATGTGTTAAGAAGTTTGGGCCCTTGCGATGCTCTGCATGTTCCTGCGGGGCTTGTTCTAGTGCAGAGTTTTTTGGATTTAACTAAAATGAGTAAGTCCGGGTTAATGGCTACAATGAGCACATTGTGAAGTGAAGTGAAGTGAATTATATTTATATAGCGCTTTTCTCTAGTGACCCAAAGTGCTTTACATAGTGAAAACCCAATATCTAAGTTACATTTAAACCAGTGTGGGTGGCACTGGGAGCAGGTGGGTAAAGTGTCTTGCCCAAGGACACAACGGCAGTGACTAGGATGGCGGAAGCGGGGATTGAACTTGGAACCCTCAAGTTGCTGGCACGGCCACTCTACCAACCGAGCTATATCGCCCCTGTGCAGTGCACAGCTTTTCAAAGTGGAGTTTGAAGCATGATAGTGATGAAGCAGTTTCGCACCCCGTAAGGTCCCGCCCCACTATTTGAGAACCGCTGTTTATGGTGTGTAGTATGGGTGGTAAAACATATCAATGTGGCAGAATATTGCTGTACTTTATAATATATACAATACATTAGGGGTTTAACAATTGATGGAACACAAGGAGAAACATTTAATGAGAAAGAAACAAATAGAAGAGATGGCTGAAGGAGGCTATGGAAATTAGGAAGCGAGGGATGAGGGATGAGAGATGAGGGGGTATACATGCTTCCCCATACCTGGGACGCTGTCTTTCATTGGCGACGCCAGGGAGGAGAACAGAGACTGTATGGCCAGATAGGGGAATTTTATTTATAAGGTAAATCTACTGCTAAATGTTAGTTATTGTACTTTTATTGAAAATTGCTTCAATGTTTCCTCTTGTTTCTTCAACCTGAAGTGTTGGTTGCACTTTATTCAAATAAGATGTGAATGCATTGGCCATTAACTGTTGTTTACTTGCTTGTTTGTATCCATAGTTCATTTATACATAAATCCCTTACAAGAAATAACAGGAATATAGGAAACTTCATCTGCATTGTCTTGTATCCAGTATTTATTTCACAGTCACACTGCTTGATTTTTATTTTTATTTTTTTGCTAATAAGTTACTGAATCGATCTCAACTCACCAAATTGTTTCGTATCGTATCGTTCTAAAAAATGTCTTCCCTCAATCGAATCGCCAACCACAAAAAGCGAATCGTTAAAATTAATTACCGTATTTTTCGGACTATAAGTCGCAGTTTTTTTCATAGTTTGGCCGGGGGTGCGACTTATACTCAGGAGCGACTTATGCGTGAAATTATTAACACATTACCGTAAAATATCAAATCATATTATTTAGCTCATTCATGTAAGAGACTCGACGTATAAGATTTCATGGGATTTAGCGATTAGAAGTGACAGATTGTTTGGTAAACGTATAGCATGTTCTATATGTTATAGTTGTTTGAATGACTCTTACCATAATATGTTACGTTAACATACCAGGCACGTTCTCAGTTGGTTATTTATGCCTCATATAACGTACACTTATTCAGCCTGTTGTTCACTATTCTTTATTTATTTTAAATTGCCTTTCAAATATCTATTCTTGGTGTTGAGTTTTATCAAATAAATTTCCCCCAAAAATGCGACTTATACTCCAGTGCGACTTATATATGTTTTTCCTTCTTTATTATGTATTTTCGGCCGGTGCGACTTATACTCCGGAGCGACTTATACTCCGAAAAATACGGTAGTATACCCCTAATATACATAATATATACAGTACAGGCCAAAAGTTTGGACACACCTTCTCATTCAATGTGTTTTCTTTATTTTCATGTCTATTTACATTGTAGATTGTCACTGAAGGCCTCACAACTATGAATGAACACATGTGGAGTTATGTACTTATAAAAAAGGTGAAGTAACTGAAAACATGTTTTATGTTTTAGTTTCTTCAAAATAGCCACCCTTTGCTCTGATTAGTTTTTCGCACACTTTTGGCATACTCTCGATGAGCTTCAAGAGGTTGTCACCTGAAATGGTTTTCACTTCACAGGTGTGCTTGAAGCTCATTGAGAGAACGCCAAGAGTGTGCAAAGCAGTAATCAGAGCAGAGGGTGGTAATTTTGAAGAAACTAGAATACAAAACATGTTTTCAATTATTGCAAGAAATGTAATCCCCTTTCAGCACACACATTGAATGGATCTGAATTACATTATTTTTGACTGACTTTGTCCAATTAATTATTATTATCATCAAGCACATACAGTATGTATAACTTGTATTTTAAGGTGCATTTTAAATGTATGAAACTAGAAGAATATTGAAATATATCACAATATCGCAATTCTGTATTGTATCGCGTGACTCAAACATTGTGACACGTATGGTGAAGTCCTTGCCAATCCAAGCATGTTGGATAATGAGAGTTTTAATTACATTTGAAACTGTTGATGAACATACACTATGTTAAATATGTGCAAGTCTGTCAACTCATGTATCTTTCTATTCGTACAATACAGTGAAAATGGACATACATTGTTGCAAATGCTGATTAATCAAGATTACTTATTCAAAGGCTGTTTGCAACCTTTATGCCAATACCTAAAGGGCTTTAACTTTCCAAAGAATTGTAATTAGCATTATATCCTGCCCTCTTGCAGCTTTTAGCACATAATGACGCATTAGCTACTAACGTTAGCTATCATTAAATATATGTTCTATCATAACAACAACATGACTGCAAATTGTTTGTAGATTCCCTTCGACTGCTTTTGTGTATGTGCACACGTTCCCTGCGTGTAAGTGTGTACGAGATAGCTGTGAGTGGGCATTTTTTATTCAGGATAATTAGTAATTGTGAAAAATATAGACCCTCTAAAGCAGGGGTCGGCAACTCAAAACGTTGAAAGAGCCATATTGGACCAAAAATACAAAAAACAAATCTGTCTGCAGCCGCAATAAATGAAAAGCATTATATAAGTGTTATAATGAAGGCAACACATGACGTAAGTGTCTATATTAGCTATAATAGCCTACTATCAAAATGACTATGTGTCGCAGACTGAAGCAAATCTTCGTTGACAGAAATGTTAACATGTAATATTTATTCTACACATTTTTACAACATTAGAAACAATTAGTAAATCAGAGGCTACTCAGAAGGTGAGATAACTCCTGATTATTACTGGCTTTTAATGACCAAAGGTATAGATGTGTGTGTCCAAGTTAAAGGATACGGCAGGCTGTCTTCTTTTAATAGATTTATTACAATCTTTTGCAAGCAAGTTGGCCTAGTGGTTAGAGTGTTCGCCCTGAGATCAGTAGGTTGTGAGTTCAAACCCCGACCGAGTCATACCAAAGACTATAAAAATGGGACCCATTACCTCCCTGCTTGGCACTCAGCATCAAGGTTTGGAATTGGGGGTTAAATCAGCAAAAATGATTTCCGGGCACGGCCACCGCTGCTGCCCACTGCTCCCCTCACCTCCCAGGGGGTGATCAAGGGTGATGGGTCAAAAGCAGAGAATAATTTCGCCACACCTAGTGTGTGTGTGGCAATCATTGGTACTTTAACTTTTTAACTTAGTAGGACAAAACGATGTTCACCAAATACTCTCATCAATGAAGCATACAAACAAACATATTAAACAGTGGGCTTTCTAACAATTAGGAAGGTTTGTGTCATGTTTGTCCTCAAACAAAAAACATACTAAAACAAAATAATTATTTTCCCCCATCTTTTTCCATTTTCAATCCTTTTTAAAAAATGCTCCAGGAAGCCACTAGAGTGGTACTAAAGGCAAGAGCAGCGGGTTGCTGACCCCCGCTCTAAAGAAGAAGAATCTGTTATTTTAAGACACTAATGGTAACATAAAATAGCCGGTGGTGTTTTTGTTTTTATAATTACTGCATGTAAACTATATCAGTTTATTGCTGCCGCCCCTTTCCTGTTTTTGAGTTTCTTTTTGAGTCTGTGCCGGAGACTAAACTGTGATTGATTGTGCAGGCATGCGCTCCTCTCTACCACTGGCGCACTGTGAAGCTGAGCGGGGAAAAGGATCCGGTCGGTACCTGCTATGTCGCCGTCCAGAACTTCAGTGCCTACGCGGAATACTCGCCATGTCGGACCAGTGAGTCACTCTTTAGCGCCGCCTCTACTTCCTCTTGCACTTGCTCTTTTGTTACTTTTCTGCTTCTGTCAATATGAACACAAAGACTGTTTTTTTGTTCTTTTGCATGACCAAAATACCCAGTACAGAACTTGTATATGAGACATCATGGAGTGAATGCTGACGGATGAATGAATGACACTTGCACAATTCCGGCATTTGTTAACCGATTCAAACAGTTCCACCATCAACACATTGCACTCATCCTAGACATTCAAACTAACAATTTTCCTAGGTGCACACATTCTATATATTTTGTATACTAGAAAAAAATCCAGAATATTTCTCGCTTTTCCGTCACACTTAGTCACTAGTGGTGTGGGAAAAAATCGATTCGAATTCAAATCGCGATTCTCACGTTGTACGATTCAGTATCGATTCTCATTTTTCAAAAATTGCCCTTATGTGGGCTTTGTACCGAGGATGTCGTTGTGGCTTGTGCAGCCCTTTGAGACACTTGTGATTTAGGGCTATATAAATAAACATTGATTGATTGATTGAAAAATCTATTTTTATTTTTATTTATTTATTTTTTAATTTAAAAAAAAAAATTGTATTATTCAATCCAACAAAATAATACAAAGCAATACCATAACAATGCAATCCAATTCCAAAACCAAACCCGACCCAGCAACACTCAGAACTGCAATAAACAGAGCAATTGAGAGGAAACACAAACACGACACAGAACAATCCAAAAATGAATATTATCAACAACAGTATCAATATTAGTAACAATTTCAACATAGCAGTGATTAAAAATCCCTCATTGACATTATCATTAGACATTTATAAAAAAAAAAAATTATTAAAAAAAAGAACAATAGTGTCACAGTGGCTTACACTTGCATCACATCTCATAAGCTTGACAACACACTGTGTCCAATATTTTCACAAAGATAAAATAAGTCATATTTTTGGTTCATTTAATAGTTAAAACAAATGTACATTATTGCAATCAGTTGATAAAACATTGTCCTTTACAATTATAAAAGCTTTTTACCAAAATCTACTACTCTGCTTGCATGTCAGCAGACTGGGGTAGATCCTGCTGAAATCATATGTATTGAATGAATAGAGAATTGTTTTGAATCGGGAAAATATCGTTTTTGAATCGAGAATCGAAAATGGATTTATAATCAAATCGTGACCCCAAGAATCGATATTGAATCGAATCGTGGGACACCTAAAGATTCGCGGCCCTATTAGTCACCATTAAAAGTTAAAGTTAAAGTACCACTGATAGTCACACATACACACTAGGTGTGGTGAAATTACCCTCTGCATTTGACCCCCCTTGTTCCACCCTCTGTGAGGCCGCGCTCAGGAATCATTTTGGTGATTTAACCCCCAATTCCAACCCTTGATGCTGAGTGCCAATGGGTCCCATTTGTATAGTCTTTGGTATGACTCGGCCGGGGTTTGAACTCACGACCTACCGATCTCAGGGCGGACACTCTAACCACAGGGCCATTGAGGTGTTACTAATTCAAATTTCTTGACCGATTCCAAAGATTCCAACACCAAGCCAATCAGCTCATACAGGCCAATTGTGCTATTTCCCATATTCCCAATCCCAGTTTTCATAGATTTGCCGCTTTTCTGTAACACTTATTCTCTCTTAAATAGTCTTTCAATGTCCACATTTCTTAACCAATTTCAACCATTCCAAAGTCAAAATGCCCCTTGCTCATGTTCCTTACATGTTAGCATGCTAAGGCTAGCATGTTAGCACGCTGCCTTAGTATGCTAACTTTGTTAACAAGCATTGCAAGCGTACACCTCAGCGTCATCCAGTATAATAGTGCATTCCATTCACCTCGGAAGCTGGGAATGACGTCACAGTTATGAGCGTTACACACTAAAACAATGCTGGGTTATTTTGATAACCCAATGTATGAGTTGCGAGTGTTGGGTTACATTTTGGGGTTATTTTTATGAAGAGCAATTCATTTTTTGGGTTGTAAGGGTATTATTTTAACTCAATTTTGGGGTTTTCAAAACTATGAACTATTTTTGGGTTGTTTTTGAAAGAGTAACGGATTTTTGGGTAAAGGGCTTTTTTTGTATTAAAAAGGTACTTTTTTCTTGAAGGGAATTTTATTAAGGATTAATCTCATTAACATTATTTACAATCACACATTTTATGTACATGAAAATATTTGAGCAGGCTGTATAGAACTACTATTGTCATGATCCGCTGCCCGGATCATGTTTGTTTAGTTTTTCCCTTCGTTCCTGTTTTGAGCACCCCTTGGTTTGTGTTTTACTTGCCATGACTGCAGATTGTTTTCACCTGCCTCTGATTAGTGTTCAGGACGCTCACCTTCTCCTGGGCACCAATCAGAGAGCTCCTTATTCCCTGCTTTTTGCCACACTCAGTCTGGCGTTTTTATTTTCTTCCACAAAACAGTTATGACGGCTAAAAATTTGATTCCAGAGCTAAGCTTCGCCTTTTTGTTTGCGGGTACTCCGGCTTCCTCCCACTTCCAAATACATGCACCTGGGGATAAGTTGATTGGCAACACTAAATTGGCCCTAGTGAGTGGATGTGAGTGTGAATGTTGTCTGTCTATCTGTGTTGGCCCTGCGATGAGGTGGCGACTTGTCCAGGGTGTACCCCGCCTTCCGCCCGATTGTAGCTGAGATAGGCTCCAGCGCCCTCCGCGACCCCAAAGGGAATAAGCGGTAGAAAATGGATGGATGGATGGATGTTTACATGCTAAGCTTTTCTTGTTTGCTATTCCGTTAGCTTCCCATGCTATCGGCACACTGGTGCGCTTTTATTTGTATCCCGCATGGTTTACGGACAATAAATAATTTCCTTACCTGCACATTGCCTCCGGAGTCCCGTCTGCAGCCTGGGAGAACGATCCACGCAGTAAAATGCGACCCCGCTGTGACATCTATGACCATACACGGCAATTCTTGTGAAAAGAAAAATGTCACTCATATCTTGCTTTTGAGTATATTTGGTAACACTTTAGTATGGGGAACATATTCACCATTAATTAGTTGCTTATTAACATGCAAATTTGTAACATATTGGCTCTTAATTAGTTGTTATTAAGTACTTATTAATGCCTTATTATGCATGGCCTTATTGTACAACCAGTAAGTCATTAACTAAGAGTGTTCCCTCAATAACCTCAGAATTATTGGTTATGAGTAACACTAACCCTAAGCCTAACCCTAACCTTTATATGTTCCCCTAGTGTCCAAATAACTCTAAATTAAGTTTTTGTTACTTTAATAGGCAAATAATTAATAGTGAATATGTTCCCCATACTAAAGTGTTACCGTATATTTTAATGGAACACAAATAATTTTGATCAGTAGTTGGGAAGGAGTAGGACAAACCAGCAGTAAAATGTATCATTTTTAACCAACTATTGGGTCAAGGAGCGCTAAATTGCGTAACCCAATAGTTGGGTTTGGAATAACCCAACATTGTGAGCATAACTCAGCGTTTGTGTTAAAGGGGAACATTATCACCAGACCTATGTAAGTGTCAATATATACCTTGATGTTGCAGAAAAAAGACCATATATTTTTTTAACCGATTTCCGAACTCTAAACGGGTGAATTTTGGCGAATTAAACGCCTTTCTAATATTCGCTCTCGGAGCGATGACGTCACAACGTGACGTCACATCGGGAAGCAATCCGCCATTTTCCCAAACACCTAGTCAAATCAGCTCTGTTATTTTCCGTTTTTTCGACTGTTTTTTGTATCCTTGGAGACATCATGCCTCGTCGGTGTGTTGTCGGAGGGTGTAACAACATGAACAGGGACGGATTCAAGTTGCACCAGTGGCCCAAAGATGCGAAAGTGACAAGAAATTGGACGTTTGTTCCGCACACTTTACCGACGAAAGCTATGCTACGACAGAGATGGCAAGAATGTGTGGATATCCTGTGACACTCAAAGCAGATGCATTTCCAACGATATAGTCAAAGAAATCTGCCGCCAGACCCCCATTGAATCTGCCGGAGTGTGTGAGCAATTCAGGGACAAAGGACCTCGGTAGCACGGCAAGCAATGGCGGCAGTTTGTTCCCGCAGACGACCGAGCTAAACCCCCTGGATGTCTTGGCTCACACCGTCCCTTATGCCACCGAAGATGATCAAGGGAAGAATATCGACCCTAGCTTCCCTGGCCTGCTGACATGAGGGTATGTCTACAGAATATATTAATTGATGAAAATTGGGCTGTCTGCACTCTCAAAGTGCATGTTGTTGCCAAATGTATTTCATATGCTGTAAACCTAGTTCATAGTTGTTAGTTTCCTTTAATGCCAAACAAACACATACCAATCGTTGGTTAGAAGGCGATCGCCGAATTCGTCCTCGCTTTCTCCCGTGTCGCTGGCTGTCGTGTCGTTTTCGTCAGTTTCACTTGCATACGGTTCAAACCGATATGGCTCAATAGCTTCAGTTTCTTCTTCAATTTCGTTTTCGCTACCTGCCTCCACACTACAACCATCCGTTTCAATACATTCGTAATCTGTTGAATCGCTTAAGCCGCTGAAATCCGAGTCTGAATCCGAGCTAATGTCGCTATACCTTGCTGTTCTATACGCCATGTTTGTTTGTGTTGGCATCACTATGTGACGTCACAGGAAAATGGACGGGTGTATATAACGATGGTTAAAATCAGGCACTTTGAAGCTTTTTTTAGGGATATTGCGTGACGGGTAAAATTTTGAAAAAAACTTTGAAAAATAAAATAAGCCACTGGGAACTGATTTTTAATGGTTTTAACCCTTCTGAAATTGTGATAATGTTCCCCTTTAAAAAATTTTTTAACCCAATAGTTGGGTTATGAATCAACCAACATTGAGTTAGCATAACTCAACTTTTGGGTTAAATAGTTCAACCCAATAGTTTGGTTGGGAATAACCCAACATTAAGTTATCATAACTCAAATTTTTGGTTAAATAATTCAACAAAAAAGTTGGGTTGAAAAAATGTACCCAAAATGTTGAGTTAAAATAACTCAAATAAGGGGTTCGTCCTTTTCTGAACCAGCAGGTCGGTTAAAATTGGGTCATTTTCTAACCCAACATTTATTAGTGTGTACAGTTACAAAGTCGAAAAACATGACGGCCACATCCACGAAAGCTATGTTTGTGCTTGCCTTATCTGAAAATAAAGAATGTATGGCAAAATATGGACTCCTTCTGCAACTTTCAAACATGGTGGATGAAGAGGAAACATAGACGCTATTGCTGGCGATGTATAACATATAAAATACTTGAAAATGTTTTTTATTTACACTACAGTAACATTACCATATATAAACAGTCAAAAATACATCGTATATGGCTGATTTAATGTGACAAAAAATTGTCAGACGTTGCCTTTAAAGACTATTACAGAAGTTTCTATTATTGTTTAAACTCAAAGCAGCCATTTTGGAAGCCAACTCTGCGGTGGTGAGAACTCTCAGACTTTCCTAATAGGAAATCCGACCTCGGGCGGCGTTTCAATTGAAATTTTCAACTAGGAACTCGGAAGTTCCAACTTCTCAGTACTAATGGAATGCACCATAAGTTGGTACATGACACATTCTAACTTTTTTACCTAATTTTGCACTTTTATAACTCAGCTTGCAGGCGTACGCTTTAGAGTCATATAACTTGGTACCTGACACATGCTAACTTTTTTTGACAATTTTGCCAGCGTACACCTCACAGTCATATAACGGTACGCAACACATGCAATGTTTGCATTTCCGTTCGGTTTGCACATTTCAGCAGTCACACGCAATTTCTCCTGAAATTGCATATTACACAACCCAGAACCAGTGAAGTTGGCGCATTGTGTAATTCGTAAATAAAAACAGAATACAATGATTTGCAAATCCATTTGAACTTATATTCAATTGACTAGACTGCAAAGACAAGATATTTAATGTTCGAACTAAGAAACTTATTTTTGTTTTGCAAATAATCATTAACTTAGAATTTAATGGCAGCAACATATTGCAAAAAAGTTGGCACAGGGGCATTTTTACCGCTGTGTTACATGGCCTTTCCTTTTAACAACACTCAGTAAACGTTTGGGAACTGAGGAGACCAATTTTTGAAGCTTTTCAGGTGGAATTCTTTCCCATTCTTGCTTGATGTACAGCTTAAGTTGTTCAACAGTCCGGGGTCTCTGTTGTGGTATTTTAGACTTCATAATGCGCCACACATTTTCAATGGGAGACAGGTCTGGACTACAGGCAGGCCAGTCTAGTACCCGCACTCTTTTACTGTGAAGCCACGCTGTTGTAACACGTGGCTTGGCATTGTCTTGCTAAAATAAGCAGGGGCATCCATGATAACGTTGCTTGGATGGCAACATATGTTGCTCCAAAACCTGTATGTACCTTTCAGCATTAATGGTGCCTTCACAGGTGTGTAAGTTACCCATGCCTTGGGCACTAATACACCCCCATACCATCACAGATGCTGCCTTTTCAACTTTGCGCCTTTAACCATCCGGATGGTTCTTTTCCTCTTTCTTCCGGAGGACACGACGTCCACAGTTTCTTAAAACAATCTGAAATGTGGACTTGTCAGACCACAGAACACTTTTCCACTTTGCATCAGTCCATCTTAGATGAGCTCGGGCCCAGCGAAGCCGCCGGCGTTTCTGGGTGTTGTTGATAAACGGTTTTCGCCTTGCATAGTTGAGTTTTAACTTGCACTTACAGATGTAGCGATTAACTGTAGTTGCTGACAGTGGTTTTCTGAAGTGTTCCTGAGCCCATATGGTGATATCCTTTACACACTGTTGTCACTTTTTGATGCAGTACCGCCTGAAGGATCCAAAGTCACGGGCATTCAATGTTTTTTACGCTTACGTGCAGTGATTTCTTCAGATTCTCTGAACCTTTTGATGATATTACGGACCGTAGATGGTGAAATCCCTAAATTTCTTGCAATAGCTCGTTGAGAAATGTTGTTTTTAAATTCTTTGACAATTTGCTCACGCATTTGTTCACAAATGCTGTTTGTGAATGACTGAGCATTTCATGGAAGCTGCTTTATACCCAATCATGGCACCCACCTGTTTCCAATTAGTCTGCTCACCTGTGGGATGTTCCAAGTCAGTGTTTGATGAGAATTCCTCAACTTTCTCAGTCTTTTTTGCCACTTGTGCCAGCTTTTTTCAAACATGTTGCAGGCATCAAATTCCAAATGAGCTAATATTTGGAAAAAATAACAACGTTTTCCAGTTCGAACGTTAAGTATCTTGTCTTTGCAGTCTATTCAATTAAATATAGGTTGAATAGGATTTGCAAATCATTCTATTCTGCTTTTATTTACGATTTACACAACGTGACAACTTCATTGGTTTTGGGTTTTGTATTTTTTGGACTTCCAGCCGTCCAAAACCATCATTGTATTAAATTTCTACAGTTGCACCCCTACTGCACTGACGATATACAACCTTAAATGAAGCCAACAGAATAGTCAAAAGTTTATCCGTATCTTTTCTCTTGCACCCTTTTTTTTGTCATTTTAATGGGATTTTCCCGACTCTCCCACTAACCCTTTCCGCCTCACATCCAGCTCCCTCCTGCCTCCATCGGGGTGATATAAGGCTCAGGGAGAGCACGATAATGACAAATGGAAGCTATCAGGTGGCACATCATAAACAGCAGATCAAATGCAGGGCCCCTTATCGTCTCATCTGCTGACAAGTCCCTCACTGTTCACACTCACGCATATCCTCCCTGCCTCTAGTCATCTCGCAGATATGCAACAACAAATCCACACTTAACACGCTGCTCTCCAGGGGGATACAAACGTAGTTTCTATCACATGTCTAATTTGTGCTCCATCCTCCCTGCGTGTTATAAATCACACTGTTTATACACGCGTGTGCACACTTCCACTCAACGTGGGGAGCAATCAATCCTTTTTATTTTCATGCACGGCTAAGCGGTGTAATTCATATACAAACCCACATTGTTTTTTCTTCGATTCTAATACTGGCGGCTGGAGTGGGATGAGTGTTTAGCTCCAGAAAACCAAATTCCCCACTGATTAAAACAAATGACATGCTAGCCTATTTAAATATACTGCATTGTGTGTGTGCTTTGCAGATGAACCAGACCCAGACGGACAGGGCTTCTGCCAGGCTGGCTTCAGTGTGGATTTCACCAAGGTACGCATTACTGGAAAGACTCCCTGAACGCATCACGGCGCGTCCTTTCACCTCCCCTGTGAGATTTATAGCGAAAGATGGGAGCCCGTTTGTCCCCTGAGGAGCCTCTAGTCTCAGTGCGCCTCTCAACACAATAGACTAAATACACACATACACATTCTTTCACTGTAAAGTCAGTGTGACCTTTAACCCCCGTCTCACAGTCCAACTTAACCCTTCTGTACAGGAAGCTGTCATTTCCCACAGCTTGTCAACATGCATGGCAGCAGGACTCAAACATACACACATGTATTCACAGCCATGTTTGTTGCAAAGAAGTTCTTGTCACATGATTTAACCTCCAGCTAATTATATTTATTCCAGGATGGCCAGCTGGTGGTAGGAGGACCTGGCAGCTTCTACTGGCAAGGTAAGTGCATTGAATCTATACACTCAAAAGGTTGGACAATTTGGAAGTCAAACCATGTTTTCTGGAAAATACGCCTCTAAAGTTGCACAAAAAAGTCATACCGCCTGTGACAATACAGCATATTGTGTCTTTAGTGTTGTCAGTAGGGCTTGTTATCATTTACCTTTTTGACGATACCGGTGCCAAATAGGGATTGCATTGTGACAGAAATCGCAGCCTCCTGTGATAACGATATATATCACGATTTAAGTTTTGATGTATAAATGATAATAGAATCATTTCAAAACGGGTTATAAGGGCTCCTGATTGGGCTGCTGAGGTATGCAGTAACATATTACATGCTGTATTGTTTCATCAAAACTATTATTATTATACTTTTTAGTTTACTGTTATAATTGGTTGCTTATCTGTTGTCATGTTTCTATCTACACATCTTTTAAAATATGATAAAACATTTATTCTTATGTTGTTTTTATACTTTACGTTAGTTTTGGGCAATACTACAAATTTGGGTATTGATCCAAAACCAAGTAGTTACAGGGGCAGTATCGTTCATACCAGTGGTTCTCAACCTTTTTTCAGTGATGTACTCCCTGTGATTTTTTTTTAAATTCTAGTACCCCCTAATCAGAGCAAAGCATTTTTGGTTGAAAAAAAGAGATAAAGAAGTAAAATACAGCACTATGTCATCAGTTTCTGATATATTAAATTGTATAACAGTGCAAAATATTGCTCATTTGTAGTGGTCTTTCTTGAACTATTTGGAAAAAAAGATAGGTTTTTATTTATATTTATAAAGGATTTTTGAATTGTTACTATTTTTAGAATATTTAAAAAAAATCTCACGTACCCCTTGGCATACCTTCAAGTACCCCCAGGGGTACGCGTACCCCCATTTGAGAACCACTGGTTCATACCAATGATGATACTGATATTTAAAATTTTCAAGATCATCGAATGATTCATTTCTTATAATCAAACAAAAACACAAGATGGCCATCTATAACATACATTCATAAAATATAACATACATCCATAAACGTGGAGTGCAATATATTTATCTGCACAGTAATCTATTTATATCTGCACCTTCTTTTGTAAATTCAAACACTCTGCACTTTATTGCTCTTTTATCCTGCACTACAACGAGCTAATGCAACGAAATTTAGTTTTTATCTGTACTGTAAAGTTCAAATTTGAATGACAATATAAGTAAGTCTAAGTCTAGGTCTAAGTCTAACAATATCAATTAAAAATTAAAATGACTTCATACTATTAGCTTTGATTTAAATAATTTGGTATTTGCCCCAAAGGACTTATTTGTAAACAATAAAAAAAAAACGACAAAAGATTTTGTGATGGTAAAAAATATTGATATAATCACTGTAGAGTACTATCAACCAAGTACTGATACTATACTTGGTATTATTACTACTGTCTATTTGTATCGATCTGCCGACCTCGGTTTACATTCAAGAGCTCTACCATGACTTATTGTATTCTCTTACAATGTGTAGTGTAGCATGTTCTCGTCCTCCAGTGATAATGCTACTTACAAGACACTTAGTTAATTTGCCGCTATGGAGGCGAGGATTAGTGACTTAGAAGTAAATTTGCACTGTAGAGGGACCTTAGCCGCTAATGAGAATGCTACATTGCGTTGAGGACGAGGTTGTTTGCTTGTCGCTGTCAAATGTGCAGAATGTGTCATTAGCATGGTATTTAAAAACTATATCCATCCATTTTCTACCGCTTGTCCATCTCGGCGTCGCGGGGGACTGGAGCCTATCCCAGCTGCACTCGGGCGGAATGCGGGGTATGCTCCAGACAAGTCGCCACCTCATTGAAGGGCCAACACGGATAGACAGACAACATTCACACTCTCTTGTTGGCCAAACGTATATCCTGTCAATGTCGCGCAACCCTAGTGCCAATTGTTTTGTTTTTTAATGGTGCTGATGCATTCAGAATGCAGGACTCGAACCGGTACAATATACCAACTGTGTTTAAAATCACTGCCTTTTTATCATTTTTATTTCATTTGTTGAATCGAACCAAAGAAAAAAGACAATCAACATAACATACATTTAAATTATAAATGGAATTTGTGCTGCTAACACACTAGGTGTGGCGAAATTATTCTCTGCATTTGACCCATCACCCTTGATCACCCCCTGGGAGGTGAGGGGAGCAGTGAGCAGCAGCGGTGGCCGCGCCTGAGAATTATTTTTGGTGATTTAACCCCCGAAGTACGACTGTTCTGTATTGTTAGAATGGTACTTCAGGCAATGTGTTTTTGTTCGCCAAAGTTTGACCCTTGGATAAGATCATTTCTACTTCCCTTATTGAACCTGGGAGAAAATTGTGTTGGACCTTAGAAGTTCTAGGTATTGACATAATGATGCTCATAGGAGTAAATGTGATGGGTTTCACAGTCATGGACGCCTACACACATCACCATCTCCGGTGTCATCACAAAAGTATGACAGAAAGGAAGAATATTTCCCTAGGTTTCCACTTTCTTTGACCTTCTTTATTGCGACAGGAAGTGCTTGCTTGAGCTCTGTAACAAGCTAATCCGAGTGTTAATGGAGCATGAAGGAAGGGCCCGTCTACCCCGTGATAAAGCTGACGGGGCAAAGGAGGGGTGAAGACAGAGAGGTGGCGGGTCATTAGAGAGATGACAGTAACGTGTAGCAGAAGCTCGCGAGGGAAAAGAGATGTGAGGTGACGGAAGGGAGTTAAGACACCAGACATGCATTTTCTGCAGGATTGATTGGTTTCAAGATGGCTGGGCATGTGGGGCCAGGCTCTGCGGAGTGATGAGATGTCATATATGTCACCCATTCAGGTGGGCCCAGTACTCCCCCAAGTCCAGTCCTTTCCTCTTCACTTATTCCAATTTGAGGAACATGTGCCCCCCGCGACCCCAAAAGGGAATAAGCGGTAGGAAATGGATGGATGGATGGATGTTCTATTCTCATTTCCTCACTGTCAGCAGGCAACGATTATTTTTAGAGATGTCCGATAATATCGGCCTGCCGATATTATCGGCCGATAAATGCGTTAAAATGTAATATCCTAAATTTTCGGTATCATTTTTTTTATTATCGGTATGGGTTTTTTATTTTTTTATTTTTTTATTTTTTTATTAAATCAACATAAAAAACACAAGATACACTTACAATTAGTGCACCAACCCAAAAATCCTCCCTCCCCCATTTACACTCATTCACACAAAAGGGTTGTTTCTTTCTGTTATTAATATTCTGGTTCCTACATTATATATCAATATATATCAATACAATCTGCAAGGGATACAGTCCGTAAGCACACATGATTGTGCGTGCTGCTGGTCCACTAATAGTACTAACCTTTAACAGTTAAATTTACTCATTTTCATTAATTACTAGTTTCTATGTAACTGTTTTTATATTGTTTTACTTTCTTTTTTATTCAAGAAAATGTTTTTAATTTATTTATCTTATTTTATTTTATGAATTTTTTTTTAAAATACCTTATCGTCACCATACCCAGTTGTCCAAATTAGGCATAATAATGTGTTCATTCCACGACTGCATATATCGGTTGATATCGGTATCGGTTGATATCGGATATCGGCAAAAAGCCATTATCGGACATCCCTAAGGAATGCTGAAAGGTACATACAGGTTTTGGAGCAACATATGTTGCCATCCAAGCAACGTTATCAATGCCAAGCCACGTGTTACAAAAGTGTGGCTTCATAGTAAAAGAGTGCGGGTACTAGACTGGCCTGCCTGTAGTCCAGACCTGTCTCCCATTGAAAATGTGTGGCGCATTATGAAGCCTAAAATACCACAACGGAGACCCCGGACTGTTGAACAACTTAACTTAAGCCAGGGGTCCCCAAATACGGCTGGCGGGAAGTCCCAAGTTAAAGAAAATATATATATAAAATGAATATATTTATATTCAAATAAATATGTATACATTTTCTTTTAATTATATATTTTTTAAATCTGTCCTTTCTAATCCATTTTCTACCGCTTGTTACTCTCTGTGTCTCCTAGCCGCTCAGGCAAATCATATTGTCTAAAAATGCATTTTCCCATCAATAACGTGACATCATGGCGCTCGCGTTGCAGTGGCGGGCGAGCGCGCGGCAAGTGCGCGCTCTTTCAGTTAGTGCGCCAGAAATATATATATATATATATATATATATATATAGTGTATATATATACATTCCGCCCGAATGCAGCTGAGATAGGCTGCAGCGCCATCCGCGCCCCCAAAAGGACAAACGGTAGGAAATAGATGGATGGATATACATATACATATATACAGCCTGGCCCCCGGCCAATTTTTTTTAACCCAATGCGTCCCCCGATTCAAAATGTTTTGGGACCCCTGACTTAAGCTGTATATCAAGCAAGAATGGGAAATAATTTCACCTGAAAAGCTCCATAAATGTGTCTCCTCAGTTCCCAAACGTTTACTGAGTGTTGTTAAAAGGAAAGGCCATGTAACACAGTGGTAAAAATTACCCTGTGCCAACTTTTTTGCAATGTGTTGCTGCCATTAAATTCTAAGTTGATGATTATTTGCAAAACAAAATTTAGTTTCTAAGTTCGAATATTAAATATCTTGTCTTTGCAGTCTATTCAATTGAATATAAGTTGAAAAGGATTTGCAAATCATTGTATTCTTGTTTTATTTACGAATTACACACGGTGAAACGACTATAAAAAGGATCATCCACCTGTGACCTAGTGTGTCCTGGTGCCACGTACACTTGTGGGCACACTTATGTTTGAACATGGGGTTTGTTATGGACAAACTGTGGCTAGCCAATAACAGAACACCACTCTGATTCAGATCGGGGAAAACTTAACAAAAGCCCACAGTAAAGCCAAATGACTTGCATAAAATGGGTAAGTGCAAGTTCAACGACTTGTGGCTCCAGAACGATCCATTTAACGCATGCTTGAAGCGGGTGGAGGGAAATGTATGAGGTGTTAAGTAGTCGGATGTAGAGCCAAAGAGGAGAGAAGGGTTTATAAACAGTGCGCTGAAAGTGAATAAAATGATAATAAATACGTCAAAAATCTGTGAAAAGTCTGTCAAAACACAAACACTTGCAAGGATCAACTTAACCCCCCCGAAAGGAGTGTTATGTGTGTGAAGTGGCGTCGATTGCCAAAGGAGCTCAATACGAGATGTTTCGTAGTAAAATCCTACTATTACATACAGTAAGTGAACGCTCTGTGGTAGTAGTGTACTCACAGCAATAAAACTATAAAAACAACACAATTCTCTTATATTTCTATTATTTATTCCAATATTTTCAAGTCAGCTTCTCATGCCTAATATGTTGTCCAACTTATACAGCAACTGACATTAAAAGCTTTCTAGTGTTTATACTCAGTTTATGGTTGAGTAAGGAAAGCAAGGAAGATTTGCGAATGTTATTTTGTCATGCTTAAATAAAAACTAATCCTTGTATTTTAGCAATACGTTTTCATAAAAGTCACAAAAAATAGGTAAAAATGTATTCATACATACCAGATACAAAATGAGCTGAGCAAATGTGAATGTTGTCCACATTATTCACATCCAAATTCTGTGTGAGGCTTGCAAGCCATAATCGCTTCTTTCTTTTTAGACTATCGCTTTGTCTGCACTCTCTGTTTTTCACAACTTTGTGCAAATAGTATTGTAGATGTTTTAATATTTTTGCTCAATTCTGACAGCCTCAAAAGCACTGCAAAAGTTACCCATTAAGCTTTAGCAGAGATGCTAACAGTCCCTTTCACAGACAATATTGTATTGTGCTTTCCTCTACCATTGCTGACGTTCTGGTTGTTGTAGCAAGAAAACACCTGATATGAAACACTTTGCACCTTTTGCAAGAAACCTACTGTATGGTAAATCTGAAGAATGGGTCTTATGGTGTTTGCTAATATTCATTTATAGTTTACAACAGAGAAGCTTCTGGTGTATTTAGTTAGTTTAGCCATTTTGTTTTGAAATGTGAAAAAGCAATGAATGAATTCATATACCTACATTCTTTCTGGCCCTCTGAAATGGTCTTAAATTATATTAATTATGGTCTTTTAAAAAAATCTAAAATTTTACTTGTTGAAACCTGCAGAGACCTTGTGATATAGCTATTGTTATTTTAATTAATTGTTTTTACTATTATTATTATTTTACTTGTTGTTTATTCGATACTAATTTTTATCCGGTTGTTCTTTTAAATTATTTTTAAAGTTGAGTTTTAATGGAGCAATAAATACTCCATCCATCCATCCTACAAACCCCGTTTCCATATGAGTTGGGAAATTGTGTTAGATGTGAATATAAACGGAATACAATGATTTGCAAATCCTTTTCAACTCATATTCAATTGAATGCACTACAAAGACAAGATATTTGATGTTCAAACTCATAAACTTTATTTATTTTTTTGCAAATAATAATTAACTTAGAATTTCATGTCTGCAACACGTGCCAAAGTAGTTGGGAAAGGGCATGTTCACCACTGTGTTACATGGCCTTTCCTTTTAACAACACTCAGTAAATGTTTGGGAACTGAGGAGACACATTCTTAAGCTTCTCAGATGGAATTCTTTCCCATTCTTGCTTGATGTACAGCTTAAGTTGTTCAACAGTCCGGGGGTCTCCGTTGTGGTATTTCAGGCTTCATGATGCGCCACACATTTTCAATGGGAGACAGGTCTGGACTACAGGCAGGCCAGGAAAGTACCCGCACTCTTTTACTATGAAGCCACGTTGATGTAACACGTGGCTTGGCATTGTCTTGCTGAAATAAGCAGGGGCGTCCATGGTAACGTTGCTTGGATGGCAACATATGTTGCTCCAAAACCTGTATGTACCTTTCAGCATTAATGGCGCCTTCACAGATGTGTAAGTTACCCATGTCTTGGGCACTAATACACCCCCATTCCATCACAGATGCTGGCTTTTCAACTTTGCGCCTACAACAATCCGGATGGTTCTTTTCCTCTTTGGTTCAGAGGACACGACGTCCACAGTTTCCCAAAACAATTTGAAATGTGGACTCGTCAGACCACAGAACACTTTTCCACTTTGTCTCAGTCCATCTTAGATGAGCTCAGGCCCAGCGAAGCCGACGGCGTTTCTGGGTGTTGTTGATAAACGGTTTTCGCCTTGCATAGGAGAGTTTTAACTTGCACTTACAGATGTAGCGACCAACTGTAGTTACTGACAGTGGGTTTCTGAAGTGTTCCTGAGCCCATGTGGCGATATCCTTTACACACTGATGTCGCTTGTTGATGCAGTACAGCCTGAGGGATCGAAGGTCACGGGCTTAGCTGCTTACGTGCAGTGATTTCTCCAGATTCTCTGAATCCTTTGATGATATTACGGACCGTAGATGGTGAAATCCCTAAATTCCTTGCAATAGCTGGTTGAGAAAGGTTTTTTTTAAACTGTTCAATAATTTGCTCACGCATTTGTTGACAAAGTGGTGACCCTCGCCCCATCCTTGTTTGTGAATGACTGAGCATTTCATGGAATTTACTTTTATACCCAATCATGGCACCCACCTGTTCCCAATTTACCTGTTCACCTGTGGGATGTTCCAAATAAGTGTTTGATGAGCATTCCTCAACTTTATCAGTATTTATTGCCACCTTTCCCAACTTCTTTGTCACGTGTTACTGGCATCAAATTTTAAAGTTAATGATTATTTGCAAAAAAAAAAAAATGTTTATCAGTTTGAACATCAAATATGTTGTCTTTGTAGCATATTCAACTGAATATGGGTTGAAAATGATTTGCAAATCATTGTATTCCGTTTATATTTACATCTAACACAATTTCCCAACTCATATGGAAACGGGGTTTGTATTTCTACCGCTTGTCCCTTTTGGGGTCCTCATGTTGTCCAAATAATAAATAATCGTGAGTTTAATATTAATCAATATAATCATGATTATTATTTTCTGCCATAAATGTCCAGCCCTGATTCTGGGTTTTGCACTAAACATGTATTGTTTTCTTGACAACTTAACCAACCAGCCAGGAAATGGCAATACAAACAAATACTTTGCAAAAAAAAAAAGGTCAACGAAACTGTTTGGAACGTGCCAAACAATATTTACACAGTTCAGGATAATTGTTTGGCAGTGGTGCCGCTGTGAATTCAATAATAAATGTTGCAGCGTATAAAAGCCACACTAATGGACTACATGCCGAGCGGACTGCCTCCAGTTAAAATACTTCCTCTCAATGTTTATAAAAGCACTTAGCTTTGGTTTTATGGACTCTTATATGCAATCATCATCATCGGCAGCAGCACAGCCAGCATATAAATACTTGGCCTGCAGTGGACATTTGATTAAGTACACTCTGTAAATTCTGTCTTTACAGAGATAATGATGCTCATTTTTGACTAATTGACAAAATACAAACTAAATTATTGCACTGATTTTAGATGAGCTAACCAACATTATAGAAACAGCACTGCCACTTCAAACTATGTTGTAAAACCTGCTTGATTATGGAACGCTATGTCATAGGGTTGTACGGTATACCGGTATTAGTATAGTCCCACGATACTAATGAATCATATTCGGTTCCATACCCCCCCCCCCCTAGTCGTCACGTCGTGTCTTTGCTAGTTTACGAGAAGACGAGCATGTTCGGCAGCGCATAATCACAGAGTACTTACAAGCAGACACAGTGTGTAGGCTGAAAAGGGAGAACGGACGCATTTTGGCTTAAAAACTAACGATAAAGGTGAAGTTATAACACTGAAACGCCCTCAGGAAGAGGTGCTTTAAAGGCCTACTGAAATGCGATTTTCTTATTTAAACGGGGATAGCAGGTCCATTCTATGTGTCATACTTGATCATTTCGCGATATTGCCATATTTTTGCTGAAAGGATTTAGTAGAGAACATCGACGATAAAGTTTGCAACTTTTGGTCGCTGATAAAAAAGCCTTGCCTGTACCGGAAGTATCAGACGAGTAGCGTGACGTCACAGGTTGTGGAGCTCCTCACATCTGCACATTGTTTACAATCATGGCCACCAGCAGCGAGAGCGATTCGGACCGAGAAAGCGACGATTTCCCCATTAATTTGAGCGAGGATGAAAGATTCGTGGATGAGGAAAGTGAGAGTGAAGGACTAGAGGGCAGTGGGAGCGATTCAGATAGGGAAGATGCTGTGAGAGGCGGGTGGGACCTGATATTCAGCTGGGAATGACTAAAACAGTAAATAAACACAAGACATATATATACTCTACTAACCACAACACAACCAGGCTTATATTTAATATGCCACAAATTAATCCCGCATAACAAACACCTCCCCCCTCCCGTCCATATAACCCGCCAATACAACTCAAACACCTGCACAACACACTCAATCCCACAACCCAAAGTACCATTCACCTCCCCAAAGTTCATACAGCACATATATTTCCCCACAAAGTCCCCAAAGTTACGTACGTGCACATAGCGGCACGCACATACGGGCAAGCGATCAAATGTTTGGAAGCCGCAGCTGCATGCGTACTCACTGTACCGCGTCTGCGCATCCAACTCAAAGTCCTCCTGGTAAGAGTCTCTGTTGTCCCAGTTCTCCACAGGCCAATGGTAAAGCTTGACTGTCATCTTCCGGGAATGTAAACAATGAAACACCGGCTGTGTTTGTGTTGCTGCATCCGGCTTCAATACACCGCTTCCCTCCTACAGCTTTCTTCTTTGCTGTCTCCATTGTTCATTGAACAAATTGCAAAAGATTCACCAACACAGATGTCCAGAATGCTGTGGAATTTTGCGATGAAAACAGACGACTTAATAGCTGGCCACCATGCTGTCCCAAAATGTCCTCTACAATCTGTGACGTTACGCGCTGACGTCATCATACCGAGACGTTTTCAGCAGGATATTTTGCGCGGAATTTAAAATTGCACTTTAGTAAACTAACCCGGCCGTATTGGCATGTGTTGCAATGTTAAGATTTCATCATTGATATATAAACTATCAGACTGCGTGGTTGGTAGTAGTGGGTTTCAGTAGGCCTTTAAGACATGGCTAGCGGCTAAAGTCCAGCCCCAGCTGACAGTGTTTTAGCCACTAAATCACTAATCCTCGCTTCCAGTTTCTTACAAGTATCATCCCTACAGGACGAGGAATAGCTAAACATGTTTCACTACACCGTAGATCACCAGCGTCAAAATGTAAACAAACGGCATTGGTGGATCTACACCTAACATCCCCTGTAATGATACCAAGTACTTGAACGTATCTAGTCGATACTACTATGATTACGTCAATATTTTTTGGCATCACAATATATAATTATGTTTATAAACTCAGTGAATATGTCCCTGGACACATGAATACTTTAAATATGACCAATGTATAATCCTGCAACGACTTGGTATCGGATTGATACCCAAATTTGTGGTATCATCCAAAACGAATGTAAAGTATCCAAACAACAGAAGAATAAGTGATTATTAAGTGTTAACAGAAGTGTAGAAAGAACATGTTAAAAGAGAAAGTAAGCAGATATTAACAGTAAATGAACAAGTAGATGAATAATTCATTTTCTACCACTTGTCCTTAATAATGTTGACAAAATAATAGAATGGAAAATGACACAATATGTTACTGCATATGTCAGCAGCTAAATTAGGAGCCTTTGTTTGCTTACTTACTACTAAAAGACAAGTTGTCTTGTATGTTCACTATTTTATTTAAGGGCAAACTTGCAATAAGAAACATATGTTTAATGTACTGTAAGATTTTTTGTTAAAATAAAGCCAATAAGGCAATTTTTGTGGTGCCCTTTATTTAGAAAAGTACAGAAAAGTATCTAAATAATTTTGGAACCGGGACCGGTACCAACATGTTGGTATCGGGACAACACTACTATGTCATAAATCGAGTTTAATAGTGAGTTTTATGAGTCGATGTGTTATTTTGGGAGATAAACTCGGTGTTGGAGGGAAGTAAGCAATGTTTGGTAGCAGAGCTGCAAGTAGGGTTAACAGGGCGCGTTTCCTCTGCACACGATTTATGGAAAGTTGAGGGCGTCCGCAGATAAAATCATTTGTTTGTTTGAACTGCTCTTGAGCAGCAGAGCAAAGGTGGTATTTGTGTCCCTGCAAGCGGGTATAAATCAAAAACCCTTGTTGTGGAAAACGACAGATGTTTTCTTGAGAGTTTTAAGGAACATTTAGGAATATGTTTCCTCTGCTAATGATGTGTTTTACCTCACCTCAGGGATGAGGGATGTGCGGTTAGCGCCGTGCATGAACAGATGTGACATTCTAACGCGTCCTTTCCGTGTGTTTTGTGTATTAATCCGTGTGTGCAGGTCAGGTGATGACGGTGGGCGTGGCGCAGATACTGAACGGCTACTCCTCCAAGGCCGTGCTCAGACGAGTTCCAGGAGAAAAACACACCGCTGCTGCTGAGGACAAGCATGATGACAGTTACCTTGGTAACACACAATTGAAAAAACAAACAAACGAATACGCAGACAATAGTGTGTCTTTCCTGACGTGCAATCTATTGTTAGTTTGCTGAAACATGGACTGATGTGAACTTTGACCTCAGAGAGGTCATTATCTTATCTGGGGTGAGATAGGCTTTGAAATGTACGAGGTTCTTGCTGTGACATTTGAACAAATAATCCCAGAGGCTTTGAAGAATATCATCTGAAAACTGTGACGGCTTGATCTTTGAAAATTAACCGCGGCAAAGATGACCTTTGACCTTAGCCACTGAGACAGCAACAGGGAAAAAAAACAGTGTACACGTTTGGTTTTTGAAAACTAAGTCAAATACCAGGGTTTTTCTATACGATCCACTTTTTGTGTGATTCGTTTTTCTACAGACGTGTTTGTCAAAATGTGTCTCGGTTATTATTAATATGTCGAGTGGCAAAGAAATGAGTTTGCTCGCTTAACATTTTGCGTATTCAAGTGGGTTGATTTGTCAGTCTCTCTGCTTTTGTATTGAATACGACTGCAACGGTAGACACCGCGGGGCCAAAGAAAGTTGCAAGTGACAGCACTTTGATAAAGAAGGTGAGAAACACCTTTAAAACCATGAAATTACTCCTGGCTCAGTACGAAGGTGACGGCCACACAACTCTTCCCGCCCCTCCGACATATCCTTTTCTTCAGTAAAGGTAAAAGTTAGGGATGTCCGATAATGGCTTTTTGCCGATATCCGATATTCCAATATTAACCAAACCCTTAATTACCGATACTGATATCAACCGATACCGATATATACAGTCGTGGAATTAACACATTATTATGCCTAATTTGGACAACCAGGTATGGTGAAGATAAGGTCCTTTTTAAAAAAAAAAATAAGATAAATAAATTAAAAACATTTTCTTGAATAAAAAAGAAAGTAAAAAATAATATAAAAACAGTTACATAGAAACGAGTAATTAATGAAAATTAGTAAAAAATTAACTGTTAAAAGTTAGTACTAATAGTGGACCAGCAGCACGCACAATCATGTGTGCTTACGGACTGTATCCCTTGCAGACTGTATTGATATATATTGATATATAATGTAGGAACCAGAATATTAATAACAGAAAGAAACAACCCTTTTGTGTGAATGAGTTTGAATGGGGGAGGGAGGTTTTTTGGGTTGGTGTACTAATTGTAAGTGTATCTTGTGTTTTTTATGTTGATTTAATAAAAACAAAAAAAACAAAAAACGATACCGATAATAAAAAAAACGATACCGATAATTTCCGATATTACATTTCAAAGCATTTATTGGCCGATAATATCGGCCTGCCGATATTATCGACATCTCTAGTAAAAGGGATGTTAAATTTTTATTTATACATTTCATTCATCATTTGTATGTATTTCTCATATTTACTGCATGTAGAACTATAATTTTTTGCTATAAATAATAGGACAGGATAAACTTTTATTCATCCCACAACAGGGAAATTACATTGTTGCAGTGCAGGTTTTTATACACAGTACCAGAAATATAGCGTAATGAAAAACAATAAAACAGTAATAAATACTACATATAGCTCACTAATATGTACAGATGTATGTATGTATGATAGAACAGTGTCCCCAACCACCGGGCCGCGGACCGGTACGATTGGTACCGGGCCGCACAAGAAATTGAAAAAAAAATATATATATATATATATATATATATATATATATTTTATTTTTTTATTAAATCAACATAAAAAACACAATATATACATTATATATCAATATAGTCTGCAGGGATACAGTCCGTAAGCACACATGATTGTATTTCTTTATGAAAATAAAAAAAATTAAAAATAAAATTAAAAAAATACCCTATTCCCCCCCTTGGTCCGTGGGACAATTTTTCAAGCGTTGACCAAAGCGCAGCTACAAAAAGGTTGGGGACCACTGTGATAGAAGATAAAATACAGCAAAAAAACACTAACATGACGAAAAAACACCACAAAACAAAAAACATCACAGTAACCACATAAGTGTGTTGTAAAGTCTTATGGCTGTGGGTAGAAAGGACCTGCGGTAGTGCTCCTCCTTGCACTGTGGATGTAACAGTCTAATGCTGAAGGAGCTACTCAGGGCCTCTACAGTCCCCTGCATGTTGTGAGAGGGATTGGACATTATGAATGTCAACTTGGTCAGCATTCTTCTGTCAGCCACCTCCTCAATGCTGTCTAGTGGGCAGCCTAGGACGGAGTCAGCTCTCTTAATCAGTTTATTATTTAATCTGTGCCTGTCTCTGACCGTGCTGCCCCCACCCTAGCAAACAACGACATAGAACACCGCAGAAGCCACCACCGTGTCGTAAAAGGTGCGCAGCAGTGACCCGCACACCCCAAAGGTCCTCAGTCCCCTCAAGAGGTGTAGGCCACTTTGACCCTTCTTGTACACATCCAGTTTATTGTTGAGGTGAACACCCAGGTATTTAAATGAGTCCGCTATATCTGATCCCTGGATGTTCACCGGTGTGGGTGGTAGATGGTGTTTTGTGGTAAAATTTTTTGGTGTTTAGAACTGATTAATTGGATTTACATTATTTATTATAGCAAAATGTGGTCCAGTTTTCATATGATTCTATTTTCTACTGACTTTTTAAAACAGATTACGAATTACTAAAGTACTACTGTACAGGTGAAACTCCAAAACATAGAATATAGTGCAAAAGTCCATTCATTTCAGCAGTTCAACTTCAAATGTGAAACTAATGTGATTTATTGTAAACTCATTACATACAAACAGAGATACGTCAAGACTTTATTTGTTATAATTTTGATGATCACGGTTTGCAGCTTTTAAAAACCCCAAATTTTCAGAGATTTTCCATTTGAGGTTTTCATATGCTGTAAACCGTAATGATCAAAATTATATCAAAAGAAGGCTTGACATATATTGAGTTGCAACTTATAAGCTTATGAATATATTAGTTTCACCTTGTAAATCTAATTGCTGGAATAAACTAACCTTTGCACGATATTCTATATGTTCATTGTAGATGTTTTGGATCACGTTAAAGTGCGTCATTATCTCCTCAGGCTGGCTATTTGTACATTTTATTAAATGGTCTATTTTGTTTCATGCCCTTAAATATTTATTTTTATGATTAACTAGATTTTCTGCAAATGCTTTTGCACAATATGTTATAGTTATATTATAACATGTTATAGATTGGTATTTGCACAGTAATTCTGCTAACTACTGGCCTGGTATGCATACTGCAAGGTTTTCAGTTGTTTTGACATTTTTGGCATTTACAAACAAACGTTAATCCGTGGTGGTGTAACGGTAAGCGTTTCTGCCTTTCATGGCAGATGGCAAGTGTTTGATTCCTGGCTACGGTTTTGTCAAGAAGGACATTCGGCGTAAAAAACTGAGCTAAAATTATTTACTTGATTGATTTGCTGAAGTGCACCCTGACACGGGAAAAATAAAGTGGATGAATATTAACAATTACTAAGGATGATAATCTTACAAAAACTCTCAATTTGTTTTGATTTAGATACTTGGATGACGATTCCATTCATAATCGATTCGCGTTCCGAAAAAATTCTCGTGATATATTTTTTGGTATGAAACTTACAATAATACCTTTTCAAAACAGGTTATAGGTTACATAAGCTCCTCGCGGCTGCTGATGAGTAAGCACTGGGATGGCCTAAAAAAACATATTTTTTAAAATGAGTTCTTAAAAAAATAAAAAAAGATTAAATCGTTTAAAAAAAATTATGAATCAATTTACAATCTGAATAAATAATAACAAAAACAATTTTGAGCACCTCTACCAACCAAGCATATTTTTCTATGCGAACTCCAACCAGCGAGGGTGAACATTTTAAAAAACTGATCTCTTTTGCTTTTTATCTTTTGTATTTAAAAACTATATTTAATGGAACATGTCTACTGTTGTGGTGACCAAGTCTGCGGATGTTGTTCTGATTGGCTAAAATTCCCCTAAAAAATGACCAATGGGTTTTAATTTATTTAAAAAAAAAATAAAGTCATTGTTGTTTAATTAAGCTTTTCTTGTCATTTGTTTACAGTGCCAAGACTAGAATGTTGTATTCTTTGAAACATATTTTTTGTCTCTAACCAACAAGACGAAAAATATGTGTTTTCATTAGGGATGTCCGATAATGGCTTTTTGCCGATATCCGATATTGTGCAACTCTTTAATTACCGATACTGATATCAACCGATACCGATATCAACCGATATATGCAGTCGTGGAATTAACACATTATTATGCCTAATTTGGACAACCAGGTATGGTGAAGATAAGGCACTTTAAAAAAAAATTAATTAAATAAAATAAATAAATTAAAAACATTTTCTTGAATAAAAAAGAAAGTAAAACAATATAAAAACAGTTACATAGAAACTAGTAATTAATTAAAATTAGTCAAATTAACTGTTAAAGGTTAGTACTATTAGTGGACCAGCAGCACGCACAATCATGTGTGCTTACGGACTGTATCCCTTGCAGACTGTATTGATATATATTGATATATAATGTAGGAACCACAATATTAATAACAGAAAGAAACAACCCTTTTGTGTGAATGAGTGTAAATGGGGGAGGGAGTGTTTTTGTGTTGGTGCACTAATTGTAAGTGTATCTTGTGTTTTTTATGTTGATTTAATAAAATAAAAAAATAAATAAAAAAACGATACCGAAAATTTAAAAAACGATACCGATAATTTCCGATATTACTTTTTAACGCATTTATCGGCCGATAATATCGACCAGGCCGATGTTATCGGACATCCCTAGTTTTCATGTTTAAATGTTTTTAGGTCAAAATGATCTTGTGCTCATGCTGTAATGTGATCGTTTGCTAGGTTACTCTGTGGCAGTGGGGGAGTTCACAGGAGATTCGGAACAAGGTGAGAAACCCATTAATTAATCACACAAACAAAAACCCATGCAGCACCGACCACTAAAGTACACAAAGTCCAAGTGCTTGATCGTTGGACTAAAAGGGAGCCAGGTGCACAGCTGGGTGACAATGTCCGTCTCTGAACTCGAAGGCAATAATGAGAACTGTCTCTTGAATGTCTGGGTCGTGACCCCGAGGGGACACATCTTTGGGAATTACTGATAACGGGATTTCCTGTGCTCCACTTTGACTGATTAGAATGATTAGTGACAGACTCCGCAGACCTCTTCAGGTCTAGAGTTTCTTCTGGACCGAAACCCCGCAAGGCTAATGAGGCTGTTCTTGAAGGATTTAGTAGGATTTCATACCAAAAATTGCTTTCTTGAAGCTGCTTTTATTTATTACGTCTACAAAACCTTACACAAAAATGGTTTTGTGTTGTTGAGAGTTCTGTGTCGCCAATGTAAATACCTCCATTGATCATGTTCTATTGGTTTGAGCCTCTTTGCTAATCACCATTTAGGATGATTTTTACTGACTGAACTAGTATTTAAACACTTCCTCAAAGGCCCTCCTGCACAACACATGCCAGAGAGTCTTAAAAGTTACTCATGTGTTGTGGTCCCTTAGCCTTCTTCACAACCAAGAACTGGTCATAACTTAAAGTTCTAAGTGACAATGGAGCAAGGAAGTGCTTTTTTATGACCTTCTGGTTGTCGGGAAGAGTCGGGGGGCCGGAAAGTAAGGCTTGGAGTATCCCTGATTGCTTCTATATGTTAATTGCATCACAGTCACCACATGAGTACCGGATCAGTGTGTTCCCTTCTCAGTGTTTATTGTTGAAAGCCTTCGACAAACCTATGTCGAGCCCTGCCTTTGATTGTAAGTCTTTCCCACACACGTGCTAATTCAAGTCTGTTTTGGAACTTTTCAGAGCTTATAGCCGGAGTGCCCAGAGGAGCCCAGAACTTTGGATACGTGAGTACTGAGGCTGTAATGCAAAATGTAGATTACTTTATTGTGTTTTTGGAAGTATTTAGTCGAGGAAAGCATGCAGCAAGTTAAACAATGTTACGTTCACAGTGGCGTCCGTGCACATGAATGACCTTTGAACCCATGTGCGAACACCCCAGGGGACCAAAAAAAACACAAATGCACTACTTTATTAACATGATTTTTTTTTCATTCAACTACTGACTAGGGATACTTCAGGTACTTTTCACATTTGAACTGATACGGTGCCAGTTGCTGGTACCAATTTACAGTACTTTTGTGTGTGTTCATGTGTTAATAAATGATCATTGTATAATACTTAGGGATGTCCGATAATGGCTTTTTGCCGATATCCGATATTCCGATATTGTCCAACTCTTTAATTACCGATACCGATATCAACCGATACCAATATCAACCGATATATGCAGTCGTGGAATTAACACATTATTATGCCTAATTTGGACAACCAGGTATGGTGAAGATAAGGTACTTTTAAAAAAAATGAATAAAATAAAATAAGATAAATAAATTAAAAACATTTTCTTGAATAAAAAAGAAAGTAAAACAATATAAAAACAGTTACATAGAAACTAGTAATTAATGAAAATGTGTAAAATTAACTGTTAAAGGTTAGTACTATTAGTGGACCAGCAGCACACACAATCATGTGTGCTTACGGACTGTATCCCTTGCAGACTGTATTGATATATATTGATATATAATGTCGGAACCAGAATATTAATAACAGAAAGAAACAACCCTTTTGTGTGAATGAGTGTAAATGGGGGAGGGAGGTTTTTTGGGTTGGTGTACTAATTGTAAGTGTATCTTGTGTTTTTTATGTTGATTTAATAAAAAAAAACAAAAACAAAAAAACATACCGATAATAAAAAAACGATACCGATAATTTCCGATATTACATTTTAACGCATATATCGGCCTGCCGATATTATCGGACATCTCTAATAATAATACAATATTTCTTTAATTTCATATTTAACAATGAGCTGAGCACGATACCTGCTGTCCAGTTCTATCTTGATTTCTTACACTTCTGAGTCTCATTTGCAAGTATCATAGAGTAGATTTTGCATGCATTTGCACTTCCAAGATGTTAGAGGGCAGTAGTGTATAAAATATGGTTTAGTGCCTAGTCAGGAAGTAGTCTTTGTCATTAAGCTGAATCTAGTCTTTTGTTGCGACTAGGGTTGTACAGTATACCGGTATTAGTAAAGTACCGCGATACTAATGAATCATATTCGGTACTATACCGCCTCTAAAAAGTACTAGTCCCCCACACTCCCGCCCCCCCCGTAGTCGTCACGTCGTGTCATTGCTGGTTGACGAGCATGTTCGGCAGCGCACAATCACTGAGTACTTACAAGCAGATACAGTGTGTAGACAGAAAAGGGAGAACGGACGCATTTTGGCTTAAAAACTAACGGTAAAGGTGAAGTTATAACACTGAAACGCCCTCAGGAAGAAGTGCTTTAAAACATGGCTAGCTAGCAGCTAAAGTTTCTCAAAATAATCTTACTTATCTCATCATATGATATATGACTTACTTCACCAATTATTATTTATTTATTTATTTTTATTGTGATTACTTATGGAGTATATTGAGAATAAATTGAGAACAGGAAGTGAACAAAAGTTTTAGTAACTGTTATGTAAAAGAAAAGCGGTAGGATTAAATAAGCGCTGCTTCTTCCTACTCCTTTTCGAACATGTTGAAAAGAGAAACTGGAAATTGTGATGTATCATGTTGTATGCTTGCATGTTCGAAATAAACTCAAACTCAAACTCAAAGTCTGTCCGCAGTCTGCATTGTTGTAGCTACTTCTAAATCACTAATCCTCGCTCGCCTCCGTGGCAACAAATAAAGCACATTTCTTACAAGTATCATCCCTGCAGGACGAGGAATAGCTAAACATGCTTCACTACACACTGTAGCTTACCGGCGTCAAAATGTAAACAAACCCCATTGGTGGATCTAACATCCACTGTAATGATACCAACTACAGGAGCGTATCTAGTTGATACTACTGCGATTACATTGATATTTTTTGGCATCATAACATCTTTTTTGTGGTCCCCTTTATTTAGAAAAGTACTAAAAAATACCGAAATAAATTTTTTTACCGGTATCGGGACAACACTGGTTGCGACCTAACAAGTGTTTGTACTGTAAGCATTGTACTTATTACATACCAGTTGTTTGATTGTAACGTGCCTCTTAGTCATAGTTACCATTACCAAATTCAGAGGTGTAGAAATCTCAATTTAAAATGTATAATTCCAATCAGTAGCATGTATATGGCAAAACCAATGTAAATAGGTAGGGAGCTAGGGCATTTTGGAAATGTGGAGCTTTACTGTACGTTTGAGAGTTTATTTCTCAGGCATACTTGCTTGGTTGGCATGAAAAATTACATGAAGGCAGTTTGGCTGAAGTATCGAAATATTTTACCGTTTGATTTTAAGTGACCCAGTACCCGGTAGTACCAATACACTTTAGATAGTGCCTATAAAAGTACAGAATTTGGTACACATACCTAGGCGTCAGATGGTAGCGCTGTCGTCCAGCAACTTGAAGGTTCCTGGTATGAATCCAGCTATGCCATCCTAGCCACTGCCATTGTGCCCTTGGGCAAGGCACTTCAGTCACCTTGCTCCCAGTGTTGTTCACACTTGTATATGAATGTGAATGAAAGTTTGGTGGTGGTCGGAAATAGGCACAAATTGATTGCCACGTGTCCGTCAAGCTACAAATCTAGCTTACCACCAACAAAGTGTGAATGTGGAGTGAATGAATTATGATAAATAAACACAATAAAATTAGTTTTACTGCACATGAACTTCCTGCATGCATTCCTTGACATGCAAAAATCCTGTTTTGGTTCACTTGTACAAGCACAGTTGCTCATGCACATTGATAGATACATGATTGATCTCGCACAAAGTCTACATGCACAAGCGTCCACTGTCTGTTTACATGGTATAATGATTATTGGTGGTCCTTCCACTAGTTAAAGATACTTGCCACCTTGAACAACACAAAATAAAGAAAATCAATCCAATCCAATCCACTTTATTTGTATAGCACATTTAAACAACAAAAATGTTTCCAAAGTACTGCACAACAATATTAAAAACAGTATTCAAATATTATCCTTAGCTCCACCAATGACTGAATAAAAACAAAAAATAAATACGTATACAACCAATATAAAAACAATATAAAAATAAATATGATTAAAAACGATTTTAAAGGGTAAAACCAATTAAAACAATACATAAAAATCTAAATTTAAAAACATAGAGGACCACACAACTCACGTAGTGTTAAAAGCCAGAGAATAAAAGTGGGTCTTAAGACGAGACTTAAAACACTGCACTGTGGGAGCAGTTCGAAAACATGGAGGGGTAGAGTGTTCTAGAGCTTAGGACTGACCACAGAGAAGGCTCCCCTGGTTTTAAGTCTGGTCTTGGGCACCACGAGCTGGAGCTGGCCGTCGGACCTCAGAGCACGCGCAGGAGTGTAAATTTGGATGAAGTCCGAGATATAATGAGGTGCCAGTCCATGCAAAGCTTTAAAAGCAAACAGCAACATTTTAAAATCAATTCTAAAATGAACAGGGAGCCAGTGCAAAGTCTCAAGGATTGGGGTTATATGCTCGCGTTTCCTGGCCCCTGTTAAAAGTCGTGCTGCCGCGTTCTGGACTAACTGCAACCGGGGGAGAGCTTTTTGACTAATGCCAGCATAAAGTGCATTGCAGTAGTCCAGGCAACTTGAAATAAAAGCATGCATGACTTGTTCAAAAAGGTTAAAAGATAAAAACGATTTTACCTTTGTTAAAAGACAAAGATGAAAAAAAACACGATTTTAAAACGCCATTGACTTGTTTGTCAAATTTAAAATCACTGTCTATAGCAGGGGTCACCAACCTTTTTGAAACCAAGAGCTACTTCTTGGGTACTGATTAATGTGAAGGGCTACCAGTTTGATACACACTTAAATAAATTGCCAGAAATAGCCAATTTGCTCAATTTACCTTTAACTCTATGTTATTATTAATAATTAATGATATTTATCTTTGTGGAAATACTGATCATCTTAATGATTTCTCACAATAAATATATATAGAAACAGATAAATATCAATATGCAACACTTTATTTTTATATTTTCTCTAAGTGCACATTTTTCAAATTGAACATTTTCAAATGATCACTTCTAAGACAGTCTTGTGAAATCACAATATCCCATTTTAACTAGCTAGCCACTAACATTTTTTAACAAATCATGAATTACTTTGCACCATGTTTGTACAAATAATAACTCATGTAAAATACAAAAGTCAACTCTCAAATGTTTAAATAAATCATGTCACACTTTGAACTGGACACCAAATCTGTTATCTGTTTCTTTGTCAGTTAGTGAAGACCAAGTCTTTAAAATATTTTCTTGGATTTTCAAATTCTATTTGAGTTTTGTCTCTCTTAGAATTAAAAATGTCGAGCAAAGCGAGACCAGCTTGCTAGTAAATAAATACAATTTAAAAAATAGAGGCAGCTCACTGGTAAGTGCTGCTATTTGAGCTATTTTTAGAACAGGCCAGCGGGCTACTCATCTGGTCCTTACGGGCGACCTGTGTTAGTGACCCCTGGTCTATAGTGACGCCAATATATATAAATGATACGTCTATATATATAAATGACGTAAAACAATCCATGAAGCCAGTAATGTTGCAGTAATCCAGTGTTGTGAAGTCTGAATTAGTGCAGGGCAGTGTGAGTGCAGTGACAGGGAGGGTCGGGGGTTATCACTCTGAAGCAATAAAACTGCACCCTAAATTGTACAAATGTTTGTGTTCAAGTAAGCTCGGGAGCAAACTTTTTACAAAAACAATTCTTATATCGTACTCACTTTGACTAGGACTTGTTCGGTTCTGTTCACAATCCAGTGTATGGAGGCCTAAAGGGTCAAAAAGGCTCAATAATGGATGAGTAGATGAGACTTTAGGGAGCACAAATACTTGAGTGTCCCAGCTTCTGGTAACACACCAATAATAAAGAGATAGGGAACAGTTTCCAGATTTTACCGCAGTCTTTTCAGCATGTTACACGGCACCTTCCAACAACACAACATCACAACAACATGAGGAATCTCTTTTCAACAATGGATGGTTGTGGTTCACCGCTTTTCAACCTGAGCCTTGAACTTGTCAAGTGTATTCAAGATTTACGAAACTGGCATGTTAAAGTAGAGGGGGGGAAATGTACAGGAGAGGCCATAAAGTACCCTGGGGGTTACAGTACCAAACAGACATTTGTGGGTCCGCGCGGTCTGCTCAGACGCTTTATGTGGCGCTGTGTGTTTAATGGCTGTGTGCTCTTGTGGGAACGTGTCCCCGGGGCTGACTGTGTCGGTCCTCCCTAATGACACACAGCTTCCTCTGCATGTGGAGGGCGCTGACCCCGCGTCACCCCGCGTCGGCCTCTCTCAAACACGGACCATGCAGAGTACGCACATCCTGCGACTGTGTGTTTTTTAGGATGCTGGAGTGGGGTCGTGAGCTTGGTTGTGTTCATGTCCCACCACTAGGGTCACTCCCAACATCCTTTTGGGACTGGTCAAAACAAAGGTTTAATATTTGTGTTTATTCTCATTTGCTCTCCTTGTGCCTGTAGTGTGTCTTTGTAACATCTGCAATTTGCTCAACCCGTATCCTCCTGAAAGTGTGTGTGCATGTTGTGTGTGTGTGTGTGTGTGTGTGTGTGTGTGTGTGTGTGTGTGTGTGTGTGTGTGTGTGTGTGTGTGTGTGTGTGTGTGTGTGTGTGTGTGTGTGTGTGTGTTAAGCCCCCGGCTGTCTCCATGTGGTTGTTATTTTAGGTCTTATTAAGGAATTCTCAGCCTCCCCCTCCATCGCTCTCCACAAGCAGGGTTAGTTTGGGGGGAAGAAGCGGGGGTAGGGGGGTTGAAGGGGTAGAACAGAGGATGGTAATGGGGGAAGGCAGGGGAAATGAAAGGCATTTTAAGCTCGTCTTGAAACGGGGTTATTTTGTGGCGTTGTTTTGTGTGTTTGCTTAGCAGAGACAAAAAATTGCCGAGTCATCACATGAGTCGTCTTCTTGCAGGTGGTGATGATCAACTCCTCCAACCTGACCTTCATCCGGAATTTCACAGGGGAACAGGTAGGTGCATCAGTAAAAGGATGCTATGAAGGGCAGAGGTTGGAGGTATCTACAAAACCCAAAACCAATGAAGTTGGCACGTTGTGTAATTCGTAAATAAAAACAGAATACAATGATTTGCAAATCCTTTTCAGCTTATATTTAATTGAATAAACTGCAAAGACAAGACATTTAATGTTCGAACAGAGAAACTTTTTTTTTTTTTTTTGCAAATAATCATTAACTTAGAATTTAATGGCTGCAACGCATTGCAAAAAAGTTGGCACAGGGTCATTTTTACCACTGTGTTACATGGCCTTTCCCTTTAACAACACTCAGTAAATGTTTGAGAACTGAGGAGACCAATTTATGAAGTTTTTCAGGTGGAATTTTTTCCCATTCTTGCTTGATGTACAGCTTAAGTTGTTCAACAGTCCGGGGTCTCCGTTGTGGTATTTTAGGCTTCATAATGCGCCACACATTTTCAATGGGAGACAGGTCTGGACTACAGGCAGGCCAGTCTAGTACTCACGCTTTTGTACTATGAAGTCACGCTGTTGTAACACGTGGCTTGGTATTGTCTTGCTGAAATAAGCAGGGGCGTCCATGGTAACATTGCTTGGATGGCAACATATGTTGCTCCAAAACCTGTATGTACCTTTCAGCATTGATGGCGCCTTCACAGATGTGTAAGTTACCCATTCCTTGGGCACTAATACAACCCCATACCATCACAGATGCTGGCTTTTGAACTTTGCGCAAATAACAATCCGGATGGTTCTTTTCCTCTTTGTTCCGGAGGACACAACGTCCACAGTTTCTAAAAACCATTTGAAATTTGGACTCGTCAGACCACAGAACACTTTTACACTTTGCATCCGTCCATCTTAGATGAGCTCGGGCCCATTGAAGCCGGCGGCGTTTCTGGGTGTTGTTGATAAATGGCTTTCGCTTTGCATAGTGAAGTTTTAACTTGTACTTACAGATGTAGCGACGAACTGTAGTTACCGACCGTGGTTTTCTGAAGTGTTCCTGGGCCCATGTGGTGATATCCTTTACACACTGATGTCAGTTTTTGATGCAGTACTGCCTGATGGATCGAAAGTCACGGGCATTCCAATGGTACGTGCAGTGATTTCTCCAGATTCTCCAGATCTGAACCTTTTGATGAAATTACGGATCGTAGATGGTGAAATCCCTAAATTCCTTGCAATAGCTCTTTGAGATGTGTTGTTCTTAAACTGTTCGACAATTTGCTCACGCATTTGTTCACATAGTGGTGACCCTCGCCTCATCCTTGTTTGTGAATGATTGAGCATTTCATGGAAGCTGATTTTATACCCACTCATGGCACCCACCTGTTCCCAATTAGCCTGTTTACCTGTGGGATGTTCCAAATAAGTGTTTGATGAGCATTCCTCAACTTTCTCAATCTTTTTTGCCACTTGTGCCAGCTTTTTAAAAACATGTTACAGGCATCAAATTCCAAATGAGCAATATTTGCAAAAAAATAATTAAGTTTTCCAGTTTGAACATTAAATATATTGTCTTTGCAGTCTATTCAATTGAATATAGGTTGAAAAGGATTTGCAAATCATTGTATTCTGTTTTTATTTACGATTTACACAACGTGCCAACTTCACTGGTTTAGGGTTTTGTAAGTGTAGTGTGTGTGGCACTTAAACAACAACAGACAAAATATAAATGTCCAAATGTGGAATGTTTCAGTACTCTTTCCACAACGTGTTCTATAACAAGGTAAAATTCACAACAGGTGTGTGATCCATGAATGTCCTGGTTCTATTACCATGTATTTTTAAATAGTCATCTCGATCAGGATTTTCACATTTTGATGCCTCCCTGCTTGGCACTCAGCATCAAGGGTTGGAATTGGGGGTTAAATCACCAAAAATTATTCCCGGGCGCGGCCACCGCTGCTGCACACTGCTGCCTTCACCTCCCAGGGGGTGATCAAGGGTGATGGGTCAAATGCAGAGAATTATTTCGCCCCTCCTAGTGTGTGTGTGACAATCATTGGTACTTTAACTTTTTAACTTTAATCATGAGACCGAAACGGTGCCTAACAAGTGATCAAGAGCAAGAGGATGTGCTCAGAGAGAAGAGGCCACTAAGCTTAGAGGTTAAGAGTCTTTCTGGGACAATTACTTGGTCCATTCATGGCTCGCACAGCTGTAAAATTATTTTATGTAATATTCATTTCCTGTTGAGAGAACCGCAAGTTGTGTGAAAAGTAGTGACATGTGTATTGAAAAGTTGAGAAAAGATCAAATTAAATCATCCTCAAACCTTATGTGAGACAAGAACACACTTGTCTTTCTCTTTTGAAAAAGTCCAAGTAGTATAGTACAAGTCGGCTAACAATGCAGGAAATGGGGAGTCTATTAAAAAAAACATTCAAAAACCGCCATCAACGCTCCATTTGCATGCTGTCACTTATCTGCATCTTAACCAAAGGGAACTGCACCTTTTTTTGGATCGTTCACAATCATTATGAAAGACATGACGATGGATGTTATTTTTTTTCCCATTCTAAATATTAAATCAATTTGATCAAAAGCCTGCTTACAATGGAACCTATGGGAGCCGTTTGATTCTGCTTAGAAAGCCCTTAAAAACATCCAAAAGCCCCATTAGGGATGTAAATATATATGTAATGTAGTAACAAGCACATTTATAATAACATTTAATATGTACATATTTTGATCATTTTAAGCATACGCTGGGCATTAATTTAAAAAATGTATCACAACGTTTTTTGTTTTTTTTCTTCATCACTGTTTACTGCTCACTGCAGACTACCTACTCAGTGGCCTAGTGGTTAGAGTGTCCGCCCTGAGATCGGTAGGTTGTGAGTTCAAACCCCGGCCGAGTCATACCAAAGACTATAAAAATGGGACCCATTACCTCCCTGCTTGGCACTCAGCATCAAGGGTTGGAATTGGGGGTTAAATCACCAAAATGATTCCCGGGCGCGGCCACCGCTGCTGCCCACTGCTCCCCTCACCTCCCAGGGGGTGATCAAGGGTGATGGGTCAAATGCAGAGAATAATCTCGCCACACCTAGTGTGTGTGTGACAATCATTGGTACTTTAACTTTAACTTTAACTACATGAGAGCCAACAAACATAATAAAACATCACTTACTGTACAATGTCTGTTGTCATTAGGATGCAGACTGCTGGGATGTTCATATATTCCCTTTTAGATGGAAAATGTCTCATAATCTTCATGAAGAAACGGGGTGGGGGGGTGAATACGTGCTTTTTGTGTCTTTTTTCGCCAGTTATTTATTATTATTATTAGGCTTTATTTAACCAGGTAAAATCCCATTGAGATCAAAGATCTCTTTTCCAAGGGAGACCTGGCCAAGAGGGCAGCAGCAAGGTTACATTAAAAACAGTAAACAAATATATAAAACATCACATTTACAACATTAAAACTTGCTCACATGACACATGTGCATACAGACAAGGTAGACTGCAGTCCTTTCACAGAAGCTTTAAACTCATTCAACGTAACTAGGGTTTGAAGTTTAATATTCGATTGTAGGTTATTCCAAGCCTTCGGTGCCCAGTTCAGTTCTTACTTTGGGGACGACAAATTGCAGAACATTCATTGAACGAAGATTAGTTCCAGGTCCTAATGGCTCTCAAAGTGTCCAAACTTGTTGGATTACGTACTCAAATGTCTCATGTCCAGGTGAGATGCATGATTTATGATTTAGAATAAACTTGCATGGAGCAGGGAAGCGAGGAAGCAGCAGACTACTCGATGATGTGAACATGGGCACACACGGAATGATCACGTCGTTGCTATAAATAGTTTGTCTGCATTAGCGCTTATAATAACAATATTACTAATACTAGGTTAATATTCAAGTCACAAAATGTAAATGGAGTATTGTTGCCGCTTTTTGAATGGTTATTTATTGGATTTTATGGGGGAAATAGTGCAGCCCCGCTGTAGCGGACATTTAATTACGTTTAATATTTACAATGCTTTTTTTTTTTTAAATCCATCTTTTGTCATGTCTTTCATAATGATTGAGAACGATAGGCAAAATTCACCCAAAAAGTGCAGTTCCCCTTAAACCAAGGTAAACTTACTTACTTACTTAGTCCTCTTGCACTTCAGGGCGCGTAGAGCCGACCATAGCAACCAGGTCTCTCCATCTGGGTCTGTTGTGGGCAAGGTGTTGAGCTTGTGCCATAGTCACATTACAGGCCTTAAGGTCCTGGGCTAATACATCCAGCCAGCGAGTGCTGGGGGCGCCTCTAGAGCGTCTCCAGCCAGCTCGCTGCGGGTTGAAGTCCAGGATTTTGCGCGTGGGGTGTTCCCCCGGCAGGCGGATGACATGGCCATACCAGCGCACTCGCCGCATTGCTGAGAGGCTGGGAGCTGTTGGGTTAGCTCTCTTAGGGTCTTGTTGGTGACATGCTGGCTCCACGTGATGCCTTCTATCCTCCTGAGGGCTCTGGAATCAAAGCCATCTAGCCTGGCCGCCAGGATGTTATTCAACGGCCATGTTTCCGAGCCGTACAGAAGGACAGAGATGACAGAGGAATTGTAGACCCTCAACTTGGTGTCCCGAGATATGTGCCGGTGTCGCCACAACGGTCTCCACAAGGACTGCATGACGGAGGCTGCAAGGGCGCGACGGCGGTCCACCTCTCGTTTGAGGTCGCCGGTGTTGGTGACTGTCGAGCCGAGGTATCTGAAGGTAGGGACAAAGTGGACAGGGGTATCCTCAAATAAGAAGGGTGGTGGGTCTGGTCCATCGCCGATATGCATGAGTTCGGTTTTGGACCAGCTGATTTTCAGGCCGAGCTGTTTGGTCTCCTCATCAAACACACCGAGGGCCTCCCTGAGCTGGTCAGCGGTCTCACTGAACAGGGTGGTGTCATCGGCGTATTCGAGGTCCTTTAGGGTGTAGTTTCCAAGTGACACCCCGGGGACTCGCACACAGACTCTGGACATCAGGTGGTCGATGACACAGTTAAATAGTTCTGGTGCGGCAACACAGCCTTGCCTGACCCCGCTGTTGATGGGGAACCACTCAGAGTCTTTACAGCTCACACGCACAGAGCTTTCTGCACCCTGATACAACTGCTGAAAGAGTGTGGTGATTTTAGTTGGGACTCCGAGGGACTTCAGGATGTTCCAGAGGGACCCGTGGTCCACAGTGTCGAAGGCAGCCTTAAGGTCAATGAAGGCAATGTAGAGGTGCCGGTCCTTTCTGAACTCCCGGGCCTTTTCTATTAAGAGCCGGATGGCAGAGATGTGATCCGTGGTGGAACGATTGGGCATGAAGCCGGCCTGTTCTTGGCGGCGTCTGCTTCTGGTTGCAGGTAGAGCTCTGGGTGAGTAATATGCGGGTAAAGAGTTTACCGGGGATGGAGAGGAGTGTGATCCCTCTATGGTTGCTGCAGGTCAGCTGGTCTCCCTTATGCTTCCAAAATGGTAGTATAATGCCCCGCCTCCAGTCATCAGGCAGCGACTCAGAGACCTACACATGGTTGATGATCTGTGTGAGCCAGAGGATGATGTTGTCTCCTCCGGCCTTCAGCATCTCTGCTGTGATGGTACATAAGCCAGGGGCTTTTCCATTCTTGAGTTTCGTTAGGGCTGCTCTGACTTCAGCTGGAGAGACAGGGGCGGCGGAGCAGTCCGGGATTGTGGTGGTGTGGGTGGTAGGGGTGGGGTCTTCCGGGGCGGGCAGGGGGATGGTTGAGGAGCTCGCTGAAATGCTCCTTCCAGCTGCTGATGCAATCCGCTTCAGTGGAGAGGATGTTGCCAGCCTGATCCTTGACTAGGAAGCAGCGCTGGCGGGGGCCCGCTTTCCCTTTGCGGAGCAGGTTGAAAAGCTGCCGCAGGTTGTTGTTTTGGGAAGCCGTCTCCATGGCTGTCGCCTGGTTGCTCCAGAAGTTCTCCCTGTCGCGTCGAATAGACAGATTGCATTGGCTGTTGAGGCGTCGATACAGGTCCAGGTCTCCCCGCAGACGGGCTGCTCGTCTGTTATTCACGATATCTAGTGTGTCTTGTGATATCCAGGGCTTCTTGGTGGCAGGTCTCGTCTGCCCGATTGATTCTTTGGAAGCCTCAATGACCTCATTTTTAAAGTGAGGCCATTCTTTATCAATCCCACTGGAGAGGGCATTGAATCGGTTTGCGATGGAACACCTGTACGTCTCCATGATGGCCGGGTCTTGCAGTCGTGAGGAGTCTAGCCTGGGGGAGGCATTAGTTGATGCCCCTGCCTTGAGCTTCAGCCGCATGTCGGCTATCAGCAGGCGGTGGTCGGTGTTACCAAGCTGTGCACCTCTGAAGACACGGCAGTTGGTGATGGATGTTTTCCAGCGGCGGGATATGAGGATGTGGTCGATGGCTTTCTTTGTTTTTCCATCCGGGCTGTACCAGGTCCAATGATGGATCCGCTTCCGGGGAAACCAAGTGTCGGCGATGCAGAGGTTGGTGGCTCTGCACAGATTAAGCAATCGTTGGCCGTTATCATTGGTGGTGCTGTCGATAAAGACGGGACCTGTTACTGCCGGGAGGGTGAGGTCCTGGGTGGAGATTGTAGCATTGGCATCTGTGAGGACGATGACAATGTCATGAGGGGGGGCTGCCAGGATGGCGTCATGTAGCTGGTCGTGGAAGGTGTCATTTGCCTGGTCTGGGGTGACATCAGTTGGGCTATAGGCGACAATAACTGTCATCTTCCCATGTTGGTGTAATAGACGGACAGAGAGCAGTCTATCACTGACTGGTTTCCAGCTGATGATTGACTTCCTCCGGTATAGCGGGATGGCTAGGGCTACGCCGTAGAGGCCTCTACCAACATTTGGGCCACTCCAGAGAAAGAGGTGGTCGCCGGCGGTGGTCTCTCCTGTACCGCGCCAGCGTGACTCGCGAAGGCCAGCGAGGGTAATGTTGTAGTTGGAGAGTTCACGGGAGAGAAGTGTTGCATAGCCGGGGCGTAGGAGTGTTTGGACATTCCAGCAGGCAATGCGGGTTTTGTAACGGAGATCCAAATGTCGTAGTTCGGGGGCATGCAGGGGTCTGTTGCCAGGGTAGTCCGTCCGGTTAAATCTAGTTGCTCTGGTTGGATTCGTAACTGTTTAGTTTTCACCATGCTGGGTAGTTGGCCCTGCGATGGCTAGTCAGCTGGTGGGGCTGCCACCTTACAGCATGCTGACGGGCTGTGAACCCCCTACGTATGGCAGGGGGTTCGGCGGAAGCTGCTCATTAGTGCCATCCTGGTGCCATGAGCCCCCCGAAGGTTACAGGTTCACCATGCACTGAGCCCAGGCAGGCACCAGGTAGGTTTAAGCTGTCGCACCTCGTCAAGGTTTCACAGTTCCTTGTCCTGGTGGGGTGAGGCCCCCAGGACAGCGACAGAACCAAGGTAAAGCGTCATTGTTATTGTTGGAGCTAACACAGAGGAACTACTTTTCTATTATTTCGCTATTCGCTCTGTAAAATCAATGCGCACAGGAGAGAAGTTGGTAATGCTTAAAATAAGCAAAATATATGGTATCATGGATGTGCCGGTTACTACATTACATACAGTACATAATCACATTGTGTATATAAAACGTTTTTGGAGGGATTTGTTTTAGAGGGTTTGATGAATGAATTACCCTTTGAGAGATTAATAAAGTTGTTTCAATTTATTTTATTGACGGAATAGATGACTCCTCATTGCCTGCATTGTTAGCCACCTTGTTGTCAGAGTTTGTAGGACGCGAACCCCAAGATGCAGAGAAGGCGGAAGGCGTTATACGGGAAAACATGATTTAATGTTCGAAATAAAGTAAAAACACAAACTAGGAACAGGCAAAATGGAAACAGGAACCAGAAAACAGAAAAACTGGAAATAGCAAACGGCTAACAGGATCTGGCTAACAGGAAAACAAGAAGCTAGGAGAAACCAACCGTAAATAGCTATAAGGAACAGCTTACCGCTATGACGACAAGGACAGGTAGACACTACAATGACAATCAGGTAGTGATGACAATGATCCAGCAATGACTGGAGGAGAAGGCAGGTTTAAATAGTAGCTGGCTGATTGACACCAGGTGTGGCCAGGTGCCAATCAGCCACAGCTGAGGGGAAGCAGCACTCAGGGAGACACTCAGGAAATGAAGACAAAATAAAAGCGCTGACAGGAAACTAAGACAAACAGAGAAAAAACTAAAACACAGTCAAACTGTCAGGGACAAGCCTGACAGTAGCCCCCCTTCCTATAACGGATACCAGACGTTCTAGAACCCCCCCCCCCCCCAAAAAAAGTCCAAAGTCACGGGAGGGTGGAGGGAGGACAAGGAGGTGGGCCACCAGGCCAAGTGTCCCCGCATACCAGCGGGGAAGAGTTAGGTGGCGACGGCGAGTTGAACGCCGCCGCAATTGGCGAGGCGGCTCGACCGCCGGCATGGGAGGACCCACCGGAGACGATGGTGGTGGCGCCCTCTGCTGGCCCACCGGAGACGATGGTGGTGGCGCCCTCTGCTGGCCCACCGGAGAGGATGGTGGCCCCGTGGATTGTAGACCCACCGGAGTGCATGGTGGCTCCCTCTGCTGCTGGCCCACCGGAGAGGAGGATGGTGGCGCCCTCTGCTGCTGGCCCACCGGAGAGGAGGATGGTGGCGCCCTCTGCTGCTGGCCCACCGGAGAGGAGGATGGTGGCGCCCTCTGCTGCTGGCCCACCGGAGAGGAGGATGGTGGCGCCCTCTGCTGCTGGCCCACCGGAGAGGAGGATGGTGGCGCCCTCTGCTGCTGGCCCACCGGAGAGGAGGATGGTGGCGCCCTCTGCTGCTGGCCCACCGGAGAGGAGGATGGTGGCGCCCTCTGCTGCTGGCCTACCGGAGAGGAGGATGGTGGCGCCCTCTGCTGCTGGCCCACCGGAGAGGAGGATGGTGGTGCCATCTGCTGCTGGCCCACCAGAGAGGAGGATGGTGGCGCCATCTGCTGCTGGCCCACCAGAGAGGAGGATGGTGGCGCCATCTGCTGCTGGCCCACCGGAGAGGAGGATGGTGGCGCCCTCTGCTGCTGGCCCACCGGAGAGGAGGATGGTGGCGCCGTCTGCTGCTGGCCCACCGGAGAGGAGGATGGTGGCGCCGTCTGCTGCTGGCCCACTGGAGAGGAGGATGGTGGCGCCGTCTGCTGCTGGCCCACCGGAGAGGAGGATGGTGGCGCCGTCTGCTGCTGGCCCACCGGACAGGATGGTGGTGCCGTTGGTTGTAGACCCACCGGAGTGCATGGTGGCGTCTGCCGGCCCACCGGACTGCATGGTGGCGTCTGCCGGCCCACCGGACTGCATGGTGGCGTCTGCCGGCCCACCGGACTGCATGGTGGCGTCTGCCGGCCCACCGGACTGCATGGTGGCGTCTGCCGGCCCACCGGACTGCATGGTGGCGTCTGCCGGCCCACCGGACTGCATGGTGGCGTCTGCCGGCCCACCGGACTGCATGGTGGCGTCTGCCGGCCCACCGGACTGCATGGTGGCGTCTGCCGGCCCACCGGACTGCATGGTGGCGTCTGCCGGCCCACCGGACTGCATGGTGGCGTCTGCCGGCCCACCGGAGTGCATGGTGGCGTCTGCCGGCCCACCGGAGTGCATGGTGGCGCCGTAGGTTGCAGACCCACCGGAGATGATGGTGGCGTCTGCCGGCCCACCGGAAATGATGGTGGCGTTTGTTGCAGACCCACCTGAGATGATGGCGTTGTCTTTTGCAGACCCACTGGGGCGAGAAGTAGCTGTGCCTCCCTAGCTGCACAGCCACTCATAGCCCCCCCCTCAAGGGACGGATCCCAGACATCACCAGATAGGCCCACAGACGACAGGGGTGGGTGGGAGAGGGCTTGGAATGAGGCTGAACTTTTCTTTAATTTATCCATTAATTCCAAAGCCTTGTTCATCCTCTCCGCCATGGACATGTCTGCGAGGTTCGAATTTGGCTGGATCATTATGTCAGAGTTTGTAGGACGCGAACCCCAAGATGCAGAGAAGGCGGAAGGCGTTACACGGGAAAACATGATTTAATGTTCGAAATAAAGTAAAAACACAAACTAGGAACAGGCAAAATGGAAACAGGAACCAGAAAATAGAAAAACTGGTAATAGCAAACGGCTAACAGGATCTGGCTAACAGGAAAACAAGAAGCTAGGAGAAACCAACCGTAAATAGCTATAAGGAACAGCTTACCGCTATGACGACAGCGACAAGGACAGGTAGACACTACAATGACATCGGCAATGACAATCAGGTAGTGATGACAATGATCCAGCAATGACTGGAGGAGAAGGCAGGTTTAAATAGTAGCTGGCTGATTGACACCAGGTGTGGCCAGGTGCCAATCAGCCACAGCTGAGGGGAAGCAGCACTCAGGGAGACACTCAGGAAATGAAGACAAAATAAAAGCGCTGACAGGAAACTAAGACAAACAGAGAAAAAACTAAAACACAGTCAAACTGTCAGGGACAAGCCTGACACTTGTACTAGCAGTTTTTTACTATTTTTAACACACAGCAAAGAGAAAGACGTGTGTTCTTGTCTCACACAGGGATTTTGGATGATGGGGAAAATTTCCTAAAAAGTTTAGTTTTTAGTTGCACTGTAACGGTGATCGTGCATTTTAAGGTTTACCCTCAAATTCCATTCAAAAGCCAAATATCCCTAACTTTTTTGTTGGTATTGTCTTTACTTTATTTGACTTTACTTTTACTTTCACTTTTACTTTTATTTTTACTTTTACTTTTACTTTCACTTAAGAGTACTGAGATTCAGTTGCAAAGGGAATCTTTATTATTGAATCTATTGCAGTTATTGCCGGTATATTTATCCCAAGCGTGGTGAGTGAAGAGGGGGTATGAATGGTTAAAAAATGTTTGCAAAATTCCCAGAAACTTTCCACTGGATGTTTAACTAGAATTTTTTAAGTATTTTCAAACTGGACATTATATATTTGTTGTGACGATGTTTTCATGTTTTCAAGATGATGATGATTTCCGCTGAAGTTACAGTACCAGTCAAAAGTTTAGACACAACTTTTTATTGCATAGCATTAGTAAGTGTCTCCAAAATGTGTAATGTACTTACGTTCTGCACATTTATTGGACCGTGTGAAAAACAACGTAGAACTGTCAGGCAGCTGTCGACTTCATGGAGGTGCAGCAGCTTAAGAAAAACAAAAGTTAAAAATCTGCCACGCTGATTGACTTTAGATCAGTGGTCTCAAACACGCGGCCCGCGGGCCAATTGCTGCCCGCGAGACGTTATTTTGCGGCCCGCACCTTAATATGAACATTTTATGTTAGTGCGGCCCGCGAGTGTTATATGAATGGAGCTTGACAGCCCTCCCGATTCTTCCGGGAGACTCCCGAATTTTAGTGCCCCTCCCGGAAATCTCCCGGGGCAACCGTTTTCCCGAATTTCTGCCGATTTTCACCCAGACAACAATATTAAGGGCGTGCCGTGATGGCACTGCCTTTAGCGTCCTCTACAACCTGTACAAACAGTGTGCAAGCCCAGTCACATGTTGTATTTGGTTTCTGTAAACACACATAAGTGACTGCAAGACATACTTGATCAACAGCCATACAGGTCACACTGAGGGTGGCCATATAAACAACTTTAACACTGTTACAAATATGCGCCACACTGTGAACCCACACCAAACAAGAATGACAAACACATTTCGGGAGAACATCCGCACCGTAACACAACATAAACACAACAGAACAAATACCCAAGGTGGGCGGGGTTGTATATTAGTATATTATCATTCAGTAAATTCCTTCCTCTTTCCCTCAGATGGCCTCTTATTTTGGCTACTCTGTGGCTGCAACCGACCTGAACGGCGACGGGTAGGTGCACCCTGTCACCATCACTGTGACTTTTTCCTCACTGAAACATCCATTTAGACTCCAGCATGTGTGTCCAGGATGGATGATGTGCTGGTTGGAGCGCCCCTCTACATGGAGAGGGAAATGGAGAGCAAGCCCAGAGAGGTGGGGAGGGTCTACTTGTACCTGCAGACGGCTCCGCTCACCTTCACCACCCCTGTGGCCCTCACCGGCACGCACACATTCGGACGCTTTGGAACTGCTATCGCACCTCTGGGAGACATCAACGACGACGGATACAACGGTAAGCTGGAGGAGTGAAAGGAGGCTTGGGAAGGAATAGATACAAAGGAAATTAAAATGCCAGATAAAACAAACATGCAAGAGTAATCATAACTCCCCCTCACATGCTTCAAATCTTTTGTCCTTTTTCAGGCTGATAGTGAAATGTCGAAATATGCAACGTTATTATTGCAGCCTTTCAACGTCAACATGTTGTTTCATAGGAATACTTTTATAATTTGTGATGGTGTATTGTGTTACCCGTGTTGATTTTTACAAGAAGATACGTGTTGCATTTCGAAGAAGGCAGAGGGATTTGAGGGTTTACTTATTGTCGGTTCTTAGTGCACAGGTTGGATGAGGTTGTACAATTTGAAAGTTGGCCAGATTTGTGGTGAAAAATATGCCCTTAAAGTTGCACAAAACTATGGCAGTGGAAATGGCAAGATACCTTCATTCAGCAAGCATCAAATAGTTTTACCTGGGTGTGTTTAGCTCTTTGGTTGGCTTCACGTGACTCGTATTCCAAAAAGGAAAACAATTGAGGCGCCTCTGTGAGGACAATAACCTTTGCACTACACTTTTGGTAAAGCAGTGTTTTATGTTTGTATTTATTTATTTAACAATGTACATTAGTATCTCCCCTTATGAGCTCAATTGGTTCTGTTACAGAGCTCTTAACTCAGAACACTTGTATCTCAAAACAACGTCTACCATCAAAATGAATTGAAATCAACTTGTTAATCTTAGATGATAAATATTATATAAAAACCACATAATGTACTTAGAATGTAGTTTTTTTAAGTAATGTCCAGCATTTACCTTGGAGGAGTTTGGATATCTACGATATTTTCTTTTAACTGCTTCTCCATCAAATACACCATCAGCAGCCATTCCCTTGATGTAATGTCTAGCATTTACCTTGGAGAGTGGACTTCTACGATATTTGCTTTTGAGTTGCTCGTTTGAGCATCAGTGTCGACCTGCCTCCCCCCCATCTAGGACTTAAGACTGCAGACCCTCACACCCTGGTCACACAATTGAAATTCCTCCCCTCCGGCAGGCATTACAAATCAATGTATGGCAAAACAACCCGTCAAAAGAACAGTTTCTTCCCTCGGGCTATGAATCTGATGAACCCTGTGAAATAAATCACTCTGAATGTGCTAACTCATGCTCACTTCATCATCCTTTTGGTCTGTTCTATTCCCCACTACTTTATTATTTATTAGCCTTGCCCATATGAGTTATTTAAGTACTTGTTTGTATTTTTGTTAAAGGGGGGATTTTGCTTATCATACACAATCCTTATAAAAGACACGTTTTTTTTTTCTTTTTCTCATGCATTCTAACTCGTAAATAAACGCTAACAAAGGTCAGCTAACAGTGGAGCCTATGAGAGTTGCTCTATTCTGCGCTGTAAAAAACATCCAAAAGCCCTAATCGTTTTATATACTGTACATGCTGTAAGCATGTATGTAATGTAGTAGCAGGCACATTCATAATAACATGTACAAACCCTGTTTCCACAAGAGTTGGGAAATTGTGTTAGATGTAAATATAAACGAAATACAATGATTTGCAAATCCTTTTCAACCCATATTCAATTGAATGCACTACAAAGACAAGATATTTGATGTTCAAACTCATAAACTTATTTATTTTTTTGCAAATAATAATTAACGTAGAATTTCATGGCTGCAACACGTGCCAAAGTAGTTGGGAAAGGGCATGTTCACCACTGTGTTACATGGCCTTTCCTTTTAACAACACTCACATTTTTTAAGCTTCTCAGGTGGAATTCTTTCCCATTCTTGCTTGATGTACAGCTTAAGTTGTTCAACAGTCCGGGGGTCTCCGTTGTGGTATTTTAGGCTTCATAATGCGCCACACATTTTCAATGGGAGACAGGTCTGGACTAAAGGCAGGCCAGTCTAGTACCCGAACTCTTTTACTATGAAGCCACGTTGATGTAACACGTGGCTTGGCATTGTATTGGTGAAATAAGCAGGGGCGTCCATGGTAACGTTGCTTGGATGGCAACATATGTTGATCCAAAACCTGTATGTACCTTTCAGCATTAATGGCGCCTTCACAGATGTGTAAGTTACCCATGTCTTGGGCACTAATACACCCCCATACCATCACAGATGCTGCCTTTTCAACTTTGCGCCTATAACAATCCGGATGGTTCTTTTCCTCTTTGGTCCGGAGGACACGACGTCCACAGTTTTCAAAAACAATTTGAAATGTGGACTCGTCAGACAACAGAACACTTTTCCACTTTGTATCAGTCCATCTTAGATGAGCTCAGGCCCAGGGTGTTGTTGATAAACGGTTTTCGCCTTGCATAGGAGAGTTTTAACTTGCACTTACAGATGTAGCGACCAACTGTAGTTACTGACAGTGGGTTTCTGAAGTGTTCCTGAGCCCATGTGGGGATATCCTTTACACAATGATGTCGCTTGTTGATGCAGTACAGCCTGAGGGATCGAAGGTCACGGGCTTAGCTGCTTATGTGCAGTGATTTATCCAGATTCTCTGAACCCTTTGATGATGTTACGGACTGTAGATGGTGAAATCCTAAATTCCTTGCAATAGCTGGTTGAGAAAGGTTTTTCTTGAACTGTTCATCAATTTGCTCACGCATTTGTTGACAAAGTGGTGACCCTCGCCCCATCCTTGTTTGTGAATGACTGAGCATTTCATGGAATCTACTTTTATACCCAATCATGGCACCCACCTGTTCCCAATTTGCCTGTTCACCTGTGGGATGTTCCAAATAAGTGTTTGATGAGCATTCCTCAACTTTATCAGTATTTATTGCCACCTTTCCCAACTTCTTTGTCACGTGTTGATGGCATCAAATTCCAAAGTTAATGATTATTTGCAAAAAAAGTTTGAACATTAAATATGTTGTCTTTGTAGCATATTCAACTGAATATGGGTTGAAAATGATTTGCAAATCATTGTATTCCGTTTATATTTACATCTAACACAATTTCCCAACTCATATGGAAACGGGGTTTGTAACGGCGTGTATTAATGTCAAAGACGCATCACATTGTTCGCTTTTTCCTTCAACAACAAACACTAGCATCTTGGAGCAGTGTTGCTAAGTGCTGAACAAGAAATACAAACAAGAAACATAATAAAACAATCAATGTCTGCTCTCACTGGGATGCCGACTGATGGGATGTTCATATCTTCTCGTTTAGATGAAGAATTAATCGTAAATAAATGTGCCGCAAATTAGCGTTTTTTTGTGTCTTTCTTGCCCTCTCCAGGGCTAAATTGCATGTCAAAGTTGAACAACTTCTCGGTTTATGTCAACAACCTTCTACTATCCAGGTGATAAGCATCAAAGAATTAACTTTCACCAACTCAGAGGCGACGCAGCAGCTCACCGGTAAAATATGTTAATATAGCTTTCTATCATCACGGCACAGCTACAAATACTTTGTCTGCGTTAGCACTCATAATAACAATATTGGTAACTTGTATTCGGTGCATTGTTAGCTACCTTGTACTGACCGTATTTTAAGAGTTAGAATGCATTAAAAAAAAGAAAAACATGTGTTCCTGTTTTACATAGGGATGGATTGTGAATAATAGCCAAAATTCTAATTAAAAAAGGGCCCTTCCCCATTTATCCCTGTTCTCTTTCCTAATTCCCATTTTCACCTGACCAGTTTATTTATTTTGTCAAAAAAAAAAAAAAGTAAAAATCAACACAAGTTCATATTTAGAATGAGTGTCTTTGTTGAAAATGACAATAAGGAAGGAAAAAAAACAAAATAGGTCTTAGTTTCCAGACATTGTTTCAGTTCTCAGGGCTGTAGCAGGCTCATGAATGCAGTTTACATTGTTAGTTTACATTGTCATATTGAAGCTTTAAATAGGTGTTAAAGGCTTTGTGAGCCACTCTGTCCATCCGTTTGGGACAAATGTTTCTGGGTAAGTCCCAGAAAGATCTGTGTCTGCATTTCCCGTACCTTCTAGAGTATGTTTGGTCTCTGACAGAGGAAATCCCATCAAACGCCCTTCAATCAGGAAGTCCCGCCATGAAAGCTTGTCTTCTTGAACATGTTTCCTGCCGTGATGTCCATGTTTAAAGCCTAAAGTTATTTTTAACTCTGCACATGTGCCAGGCGATGGAAATCATCTGGGAGTGAGTTTTTGTCCGGGAGCCTAGAGTTCATTTCTCTTTTGTGTGTTTGTACTATCCTTGCAGTGATTGGACTGACACACACACACACACACACACACACACACACACACACACACACACACACACACACACACACACACACACACACACACAAATTATTGTATTTGTTACCTTCTTGAGACCTGAGAAAAATGCCTACCACTTTAGGACCACCCCTTCTAGATATATGAAGATTTGTATTTACAACATTAGTAATACATACATACTATGCAAATATAAAAATGGTGAGCTTTTAGTTAATTTTGTTATTTTTTGTTTGTAATTTGTTTTTAATCTTCATTATTTACTTCAAGTTATTACAATATGTCTCTATATAAATTGACTGTGTGTCGGTTTTAAAAGTGCTCCCCCTCTGGTCAAGATATGAAATAACAAGTGTGTGTAAGAAATTGAAATGTGCCCCGTTTGGCCAACATTAATTTAAAAAAATTAATAAATATATATATATATATATATATATATATATATATATTTATATGTATATATATTTATGTATTTATTAATTTTTTTAAATTAATGTTGGCCAAACGGGCCAACATTAATTAAAAAAAATTCTTGCTTGATGTACAGCTTAAGTTGTTCAACAGTCCGGGGGTCTCCGCTGTTTGTATGTGTATATATATATATATATATATATATATATACATATATATATATATATATGTATTTATTAATTTTTTTTAATTAATGTTGGCCAAACGGGGCACATATATATATATATATATATATATATATATATATATATATATATATATATATATATATATGTATTTATTAATTTTTTTTAATTAATGTTGGCCAAACGGGGCACATTTCAATTTCTTTCACACACTTGTTTTTTCATATCTTGACCAGAGGGGGAGCACTTTTAAAACCGACACACAGTCAATTTGAAAAATCCCTCCTTTTTGGGACCACCCTCATTTTGATCGATTTCACCACCAAGGGTGCAAATGAGATCTCTATTTTTTGTTTTTTGTAATGTGCTTAAGGACGATGACAAAACGAGTCACAGACCACAGATGGCCCCTGTGCCGCACTTTGGGCAACCCAGCTGTAGAAGCTAGCAGTTAATAGCCACTATAGTCTTAGTATCGTAGTGTATTTATTCATCCTACAGTCACATATGGGACGCGGGTTGTCTTACGTCAGCCCCAGAAGTCGTAAATTCAGCTGTTCACCTGGCGGGTTTTTTTCGGGGATAAATCAATCCAATCCACTTTATTTATATAGCACATTTAAACAACAAAATTTTTTCCAAAGTGCTGCACAACAATATTAAAAACAATATTCAAATATTATCCTTAGCTCCACCAATGACTGAATAAAAACACAAAATAAATATAAAACCAATATAAAAATAAATATGATTAAAAACTATTTTAAAGGGTAAAACCAATTAAAACAATAAATAAAAATCTAAATGTAAAAACACAGAGGACCACGCAACTCACGTTGTGTTAAAAGCCAGAGAATGAAAGTGGGTCTTAAGACGAGACTTAAAACACTGCACTGTGGGAGCAGTTTGAACATGGCGGGGCAGAGTGTTCCTGTCTCTCCTGGTTTTAAGTCTCGTCTTGGGCACCACGAGCTGGAGCTGGCTCTAAATAGGGAAGTCCTTCTTTAGCTGCCGTCTTGTTTTATCATGTATTGTTGCCTTTGCACCTGTCAATGTTTACTTTTGTATGCACATTAAATCAACAAAAAATCCTGACTTTGGAGCAATGTTCACAGACTCTAGTATTTGGCTCTCTATTAGATGCAATGGTTTTCCTTATTGGGACCATGATTTCGGTCCTAACTTGTTCACCGGTCCTCATATAGAAGGTACTTTTCCTTGTTGATGTCTCAAGGAGGGTAGCAATACAAGTACACACACACACACACACACACACACACACACACACACACACACACACACACACACACACACACACACACACACACATACACATCCAGTCTAGAGCTTGTATGCTATCCATAACGAATGCATGCACATCTGGTCCTTGTGCATGACAACCATGCAAGTGATTTATGTTTTACTTATTAATGGACGTGGTCTGTTAATGTGTCTCCTCCCGCCCCATTAAACTATCAGGTCAATAGCCAGTGGATCAATAGTGAGGCTTTCACTGGCATGTAACATAAATCACATCAAGCTGTCTGTCAGGATGGGACAGGCTCCCAGGGGCCACAGAGCAAATGGAAGCTCTTAGAGACATCCGAATACTTTTTTAATCTAATGAGCGCTCGCCTGTGTCCACGCCTGATTTGGTTATTGGGGATGACATCACGGAGTCGTCACGGAGACATCAGGGTTGTCTTTTTTTTTTTTTTCTTCTTTTTTTTTTTTTTACTGTTTTTCAAAAACATACCTATACCACCCACCCTCCTCTGCCTGTTCCGTGTGTGTGCGTGTAATCACTGAAAGATCCTGTCTCAATCTCATCCATTTCTCATTATGCTGTTTGTATATTCTTTAGAAAACGACAACACGCACTCTCATCCTGCATGCTTTGTTTACAATCAGCTGTTGGATGATTTGACATGCGTTTTTATTTTTTCAGTCATCTCTACAAACGTCCTGTCACTGTTAGTCAACCGCATCTTGGTGATACAGGGGATAGATTTGAAGGCTGATTACGTCATACTTCCACTGCATGATAACCTAATTGGTTAGACAAGCTCAATTCGCTATGACAATTTTTCCATAGGGAAAAGTACCAAGCACTACGAAGTAGTACCATTTCCAGTACCTGGTCAGCTGGGGGTCCAATCAATCAATCAATCAATCAATGTTTATTTATATAGCCCTAAATCACAAGTGTCTCAAAGTGCTGCAAAAGCCACAACGACATCCTCGGTACAGAGCCCACTTAAGGGCAAGGAAAAACTCACCCCAGTGGGACGTCGATGTGAATGACTATGAGAAACCTTGGAGAGGACCGCATATGTGGATAACCCCCCCTCTAGGGGAGACCGAATGCAATGGATGTCGAGTGGGTCTGACATAATATTGTGTGAGTCCTGTCCATAGTGGATCTAACATAACAGTGAGAGTCCAGTCCATAGTGGGGCCAGCAGGAAACCATCCTGAGCGGAGACGGGTCAGCAGCACAGAGATGTTCCCAACCGATGCACAGGCGAGCGGTCCACCCCGGGTCCCGACTCTGGACAGCCAGAGTCCAATTTTTTTTGTCGCACTAAATCAGCCCTATGCGATATATTGTTGGGTCCAAGCATGTCAAAGCCATACCAAATTACCGTGTCGGTGTAACTTAAAAAAATACACTACTACTGTTATGATCATATTTTTGTTTACGTTTTCGAAGCACTTGTGTTTTTTGTTAGTTTTGGACTCCTTGAGTGCCTGTTTGTACACCTGAGTTTGTTGCCATGGCTGCTTATTGTTTTCCCCTTCTGTGTGTGTTCCCGACGCGCACCTGTTGGTCATCACTGACATTATTATTTAAGCCTGCCTTCCCTGTCATTCTGTCTTGCTTCGTAGTTTGTTTTCGTACAACAGATGACGACTTTTGTTTCCTGCTCTTGTTACTTGCTAGCTCCCACGCTAGCCCATTTAGTTTTTTGCCTTAAGTGCTATGAGCACGTTTTTGTTTGTTCCCTTTTGATTTAATTCTTAATAAATCATTTTTCCTACCCGCACGCTGTGTCTGACGCCCGTCTGCATTCCTGGGAGAACGAACCCCGCATCACCATGCGCCCCGGTCGTCACAGTTGTATGAAAACAAACTAGGAAGCAAGACAGAATGACAGGGAAGGCAGGCTTAAATAATAATGTCAGTGATGACCAACAGGGGCGCGTCGGGAACACACGCGGCAGGTGAAAACAATAAGCAGCCATGGCAACAAACTCAGGTGTACAAACAGCAGTGTTGGGACTAACGCGTTACAAAGTAACGCGTTACTGTAACGCCGTTAGTTTCGGCGGTAACTAGTATTATTTTTTTTTTATTCAGTAATTTAGTTATCGTTACTACATGATGCGTTACTGCGTTATTTTACGTTACTTTTGATGTAGTATCGGCTAGAAACAGAAGCGCTGCGGTGTCGTTCTTCTGAATCTTCCTCTGTCACAAGCCGGAGAGAAAAAAGAGGCGCGGTCTATGTGTGTGTGGGTGTGGGGAGGGGATGAGGCACACAACTGATGCGCGGTTTGATATATGAAACAAAAAAAAAAAGTTGTTGGCACGTTCAGTCCACACACAGCGTGGTCATGGCGAGCGGAGTAACGGAGGAGCTTGAACGCCCCCGCCATTGAATCGGTGTGTTTATAAGTGCAGACTCGGTTGTGCAAAACGAGGGTTTTAAACACATGCTGAACGTGCTTGAACCACGTTACGACATCCCGTCGCGCACCCACTTCAGCAATAAGATTGTGCCAGATCTTTATGAGCAGGAGAAGAAAAAAGTTGTGGATGAACTATCCCGAGCATCATCTGTTGCGCTCATGACACGGGTGGACGTCCAGCGGAACTATAAGCCCTCACTTCATCACAGCAGACTGGGAGATGAGAAGACACGCCCCCTCTACGAGAGTCACCTTGCGCAGGTACTGACACAAGCAGTGGAGGAATGGAAGATAAAGATATCCCAGTCACACGTGATAATGCCAAAAATCAAATAATTACAGAGAATGAGGCAGGACTGGGACCACAGATAGGCCCTTTGCACATGTAGTGAATTTGGCATCACAGAAGGGAATCTCAGTCAATAGGATGGAGCGCCTCTTTGGGAGGATCAGGAAGGTTTCTTACTTCCACCCAAGCACAACAGCTGCTCATGTGCTTAAGACAAAGCAAGAAATGCTAAAGCTGCCTGCTCATACATGATGTCCCAATGAGGTGGAACTCCACTTATGATATGTTGGAGCAGCAGGCAGCTATAAACTCTGCATTGACCCACAACACCCTGAAGACAAATGTCACCCTGTCTGATGATGATGTGAGAGTGGCAGGTGAGGTCCTCCAGGTGCTTAAACCCCTCAAAAGTGTTCCATCTCTACTGAGCACTGAAACTTCACCATCTGTGTCAATGATCCTGCCACTGAAAACAAGTATTCTACAATCCATGGCTCCAAGTGTGGAAGACAGCAGCATCACTCCAGATGTCAGGCTTTATGTTTCAAGGAAGATGATGTGCCTTCTTATGTTGCACTTTAACTTGTTTTTTATTCATGGTCATTGGTCCAAGTTTAAAGAAAGGAGGAATGCCTTTTTATGTTGCACTGTTTTTCATTAATTATGTTAAAAGGAAAATAAAAATGTATGTCAAGTTGATCAACAGATTGTATTATTCTCCAGTGCAATAACAGTACTGAAATGAAGGCAAAAAGGGCATTAACGGGAGCTTTAAAAAAAAAAAGAAGAAAAAAAGAAGTAACTAAATAGTTACTTTTCACAGTAACGCATTACTTTTTGGTGTAAGTAACTGAGTTAGTAACTGAGTCCGGTCTCACAACTTTGTCCAATGGCCGCAAGATGTCTGCCATTTCGGCCAGTTGAATTTGTCTCTGAGCGGCACTCAAAAGCGTACGTCAGCAATCTAATAGAAACGTATGTTTCTTGTGTAGACGATAACGTTCAACAATATATCAACTCTTTATTGCTCAGACGACACAATTATTTTCCTCCAGTGTAGCTTATGTATTCAGTTATACTGGGAAGTCGGAATTTCCAAGTTCCTGTTCATAAATTTCAACTGGAAAGCCCCTCAATGTCGGATTTCCTACTTGGAAATTCGGAGAGTCTTCAAAAATGGCTGCTCTGAGTGTAAACAATAATTGAAGCTTTTCTAATAACCATTTGTATCACTTCTGACCATTTTTTTTGTCGCACTAAATCAGCCCTATGCGATATATTGTTGGACGTGTATATATGGTAATGTTACTGTAACACTTATGGTGCTGTCTTATACCCTTTTCGTATTATCTTCAACTGCAATACTTGGACGGAAGGTAGAATTGGGCCAGATCAGACAGATTCTAGATTCGTAGCACCCTAGGGTGTGCAACAACATAGGACACTTACACAGAATTATCAGAGAAATGTGCATTTACTTTTTAATTTTTAAAATTAAACTGTGCACAAAAACATAACATTTAGATAGAGTGCTCTTGGAAAAAAATAAATATAAAAATACTCTTTCAATGTTTTAGTCATTGTAAATGTTTGTTTAGAGCAGGGGTCCCCAAACTTTTTGACTCGGGGGCCGCATTGGGTTAAAAAAATCTGGCCAGGGGCCGAGCTGTGTATATATATATATATATATATATATATATATATATATATATATATATATATATATATATATATATATATATATATATATATATACACAGTGTACATACATACACACACACACACACACACACACATATATATATATATATATATATATATATATATATATATATATATATATATATGTATATGTATGTAAACGTTAGGTCAGGAAAACACACAAGAGGCTATTTCATCCCTACAAGCCTGTTTTGCAGGTTTCCCTGCTCTTCAGGGTATTTTATTATATTTTATATATATATATATATATATATATATATATATATTATAAAAGCCTGTTTTGCAGGTTTCCCTGCTCTTCAGGGGATTTTATTATCATCCTTAAAAGCCTGCAAAACAGGCTTGTAAGGATAAAATAGCCTCCGTGTGTTTTCCGCTCTACCCCGGTATTGAGCACTGTATAATGGATAACCACAGAAACCTCGAATGTATATATATATATATATATATATATATATATATATATATATATATATATATATATATATATATATATATATATAGTACATATGTATTCCGAGCACGATGATGTCACGTTATCGATGGGAAAAGTTATTTTTAGACAATATGATTTGCCTGAGCGGCTAGTATACACCGAGAGTAACAAGCGGTTGAAAATGGATTTGAAAGGACATATTAAAAAAAATAAAAAAATAAAATGTTTTAAATAAAAAAACATTTTTTAATTTTTTATTGTAATTATAATTTTCCATGGGCTGGATTTTGGACGCCCGCGGGCCGTAGTTTGGGGACCCCTAGTTTAGAATGTGTAAATGTGACCAGTCAGGTCACAAATACTGGTTTGTTAGGGCTCGGCTCGCCGTCCAAACTTGGAAATTCTCGGTCCTCGGTAATGCAGTCAGTCAATGAAAGAATCCAATCCAGAAGTATAATCCCGTCACAGAGGTAACGCAGGGTATAAAACAAGTTAAACATCAGTAATAGTAGTTCTGGTTGTAATCCTGTGCTTTTGGAGGTTAAGTTTACAAGTAACACTTACAACATTGACAGCAAATTCATAAAATCACAAGTCAATGCTATTGGAAAAAAAATGCTCTTCAAAATATTGCAACTTTTGTCGCAACTTTTTGAAAAATCAGCTGCAAATTTAGGCATTTTGGGCCACAACAATCACACACAAAAAGCCCACAAAATCCTGGAAGATTGAATATTGACATGTGTTCTCTGTGGTCGTTGTGTGACACAGACACTACACTACTGCCCAAAATGCATTGCTGGCATAATTTCAGGGATTTTGAGTCATTTTGCACTGCAGATGGATTACATATTTTAGAATTTTCAATTAGATCAATAACAATGATACCGGTAGTTTAATTGAATCATTCATTTTGTCATTGTATCATTCATTACGAAGGTCCTGGGTTCGATCCTGGGCTTTCTGTGTGGAGTTTGCATATTCTCACCGTGACTGCGTGGGTTCCCTCCGGGTACTCCGGCTTCCTCTTACCTCCAAAGACATGCACCTGGGGATAGGTTGATTGGCAACACTAAATTGGCCCTAGTGTGTGAATGTGAGTGTGAATGTTGTCTGTCTATCTGTGTTGGCCCTGCGATGAGGTGGCGACTTGTCCAGGGTGTACACCGCCTTCCGCCCGAATGCAGCTGAGATAGGCTCCAGCAACCCCCACGACCGTGAAAGGGACAAGCGGTAGAAAAATGGATGGATGGATGGATCATTCATTTGGGTCATTAGTCCTGTAGGACACTTTTATTTGTATGCTTTGACACAACTGTCGTGTAACATGCATGGACACTTGTAGACACTCACAGCAACTTATACACTGTGTAGTATACACATGGTAGTATTTATGCTCTCTCCTCCACAGTCTGTGGAACTACTTGTTTAGGCTGAAAGGGTCTACGGACAAACAGGATGTCTCAAGGTGTTTATGCACTACAAGAGCGAGACATTCCTTGTGTAGGTTCATGCAAATGTGCACCAAACTAGCCTTAATGCATGGACAAGGTCAGGTATTTGTCTACCCTAATGTGTGTTTCTTCTTGTGTGTTTTTCTCACGTGTGCAAGCCGTCTGCAGGAGTTCCGAGTATTGGTTCGACCTTTTATGGAAATATGCTTACCTGCTCCCATGCCAAGAATTATACGGGAAGATCAGTGGAGCTCTTACATTTATCCCAAAGATATGGAGCTCCAGAGCTTGAGACTTTGTCTCAAAGACAGTTAAAGTCAACCCGATTTTCTCCAAAAATTACAGCTTTTTTGTTTGATCAGTTCATAAGCTAGTATTTTATGAAGGCGTGCTGAACAACTCGCACTGAAGAACATCCCATCTTGTACAATTCAGCATGTCTGAAGAGGAGTAGGAAGAAGCAGAGCTTATTTAATTGTACCCATTTTCCATGTCTGTTACTGGCAATTAATTCACACCACAGCCTTCACATGTTAGTACTTACAATATGTTTGTTCAATTATCTTTACTTCCTGTGTGGAAAAAGGAGGGTGTTGAACAATCAAGGAATTAGGAGTTTAATAAAACATAACGTGTGCAGTGTAAATGAAAAGGAAGAAATACAAATCTAAAAATAACAAAATTGTTAACACATGTTAAATGAGTAAGTTAGAATAAGTGGAGACATTAAATAAAGATAAGTCAATCAAAAACACTTGAGAATAAATGTGTGAATGCTGAAGTAAAAATGTTGATTGAATCGTAAAATGAAAGTATTTTTTTGCATGTAGAAACAACTTTTTGGTGAGAAAACGTTTGCTTAGTATTCTAGGACGTATTCTATGTTATTGTCGAGTTGCCAATGTCGATCAATGACTCCAAGCTGCATCAAGGTTTTGTGAGTTTTGTCTTATATCCAATCCAATCCAATCCACTTTATTTATATAGCACATTTAAACAACAAAATGTTTCCAAAGTGCTGCACAACAATATTAAACACAATTAAAAACAATATAAAATAAATATGACTAAAAACTATTTTAAAGGGTAAAACCAATTAAAACAGTAAATAGAAATCAAAATTTTAAAAACACAGAGGACAACAGAGGACCACACAACTCACGTAGTGTTAAAAGCCAGAGAATAAAAGTGGGTCTTAAGACGAGACTTAAAACACTCCACTGTGGGAGCAGTTCGAACATGGAGGGGCAGAGTGTTCCAGAGCTTAGGGCCGACCACAGAGAAGGCCCTGTCTCCCCTGGTTTTAAGTCTCGTCTTGGGCACCACGAGCTGGAACTGGCTCTCGGACCTCAGAGCGCGCGCAGGATTGTAAGTTTGGATGAGGTCCGAGATATAATGAGGTGCCAGTCCATGTAAAGCTTTAAAAACAAACAGCAAGGTTTTAAAATCAATTCTAAAATGAACAGGGAGCCAGTGCAAAGTCTCAAGAATTGGGGTTATGTGCTCGCGTCTCCTGGCCCCTGTTAAAAGTCGTGCTGCCGCATTCTGGACTAACTGCAACCGGGAGAGAGCTTTTTGGCTAATGCCAGCATAAAGTGCATTGCAGTAGTCCAGGCGACTTGAAATAAAAGCATGCACGACTTGTTCAAAAAGGTTATAAGATAAAAACGGTTTTACCTTTGCTAAAAGACGAAGATGATAAAAACACGATTTTAAAACGCCATTGACTTGTTTGTCTAGTTTAAAATCGCTGTCTATAGTGACGCCAAGGCTGGTGACTTTCGGACAAAAGTATATGTCCTTGTAATCGACATGATGATATTTGTCCAGTCCCTTGATATCTTTAAGAACAAACACATACTTTTGCTTCTTTCGGTTCTCCATTTAACAATGTAGATTTTACAATTGGTGCTCCATTTCCCCCGCTTTGCTGTTGTGCTTTGTCCGCGAAGCATTGATGTAGATGTTGGTTCCTTTCAACTTCCTTCTCTGCCTCAACAATGCCACTTTGTTTTTCTGTTGGTTTACTTCATATATTATTAGGTGTAGTGTTACTAGACGTTGGAATGAATGTATTGATGTTTTCCATGTTTCGATGTAATCATAACTGTATTACTTTAGCCTTCAGAATGATTTCAGCTTTAGTAAAATATTGCCTTGTCTGTGGCTGAGCGCCATTTTTAAGAGCATACAGAGTGACTCCCTTGTTGCTTACATTTTTGAATTCCAACTAAATTCCTGTGAGTTAGGATGAGATTTTAATGGAGACTAGAATACTGACATACTTGCAGTCACATTAATATTTCAGAAAAAGAGATCAGTAGCACCTAAACCAATGCCAATAGCTAAAAGGATGTTTAAGAGCTTACTGATATTGTCTTGGGTGTAGCTAGACGAAGGTTGCACCGAATGTTTTCCTCCGCTTTGGTCTCAAAGGTACCAGAAGCATGCTGATGTGCAAACCATGTGAATGTGTGTCATCTCTCAGACGTGGCAGTGGGTTGTCCGTTTGGCGGTGAGGAGCGTGGAGGGCGAGTGTTGATCTTTAACGGCAACAGAGATATCTCTACGCGAGGCCTGACTATGAGCCAGGAGCTGAGAGCGGCCTCGGCCTATGCCAGCGGTCTGTCTGGCTACGGCTTCACCCTGAGAGGAGGCCAGGACCTGGACTACAATCAGTACCCAGGTAACTACACTCCACATTAAATCCGACTCAGTTTGTGTTGACGTTAGAATCTTTTCATCCAACTTCTAAATCCTTCACTTTTCCGCTTTCTTAGCTGCTAATATTACAATCTCCCTCCTCTTCATTCCTGACATCAACATTTCATCCGTCCATGTTCTCCTCTGTTGCTTCACTCTCACTCTGCTAAAGTCATCATCGAGAAGGGAGCAGTGCCAATAAACTTAATACATTTTTTATTAAATGGTTATAGTATCTGTATTCATCATCTATCATTCTATTGGTCTATCCATGCCTCCCCCTTACCCCCCTTTCATCCATCCATTCGTCCCTCTTTACCTCCTTATTGGTCCATTTTTACCTCTGTCATACCTCTCAGCCATCTGATACAGAGGAATATATCTGATATCTATCGAGTAAATGGAATGGAAAACCTCATGATCCAAAGCATACCACATCATGTAGCAAACATTTAGTTGTCTCCCACCAACGTGCCTCCTTCCTGCAAGCTGTCCATCCATCCTTCCATAGTTAACCCCCTCCAGCTACAGCATAGGTGTCAAACTCAAGGCCCCGGAAAAGCCTGTCTTTCTTGGTTAATGTATTTCAGTTTTGACAGAACAAAATGTAATGCATGCAAATGAGGTTTTAACTCGATATTTTTTGATACAACAAGCTATTCCAAGCTTTTTTGTCAATGGAACCTCATTAAATTTTACAATAGCCAAACTTGAATATCTGCTTGTCACATTGACTTACGATTCCAAAGCAAGTTTTCCATCAGATTGTTGGTATGATAAACAAATGAAGGAGCAATTGTGTAACAATCTGTCCCTCCAGGATTTTTTTGTGATTGTTGTGCCCTAAAATGCCTGATTTCACTGCAGCATTTTCAAAAGGAAAGTTACGGCAAAATTGTCCCTGGAGATTGAGGGATACATTTGATTGGTTAGACAGTTGCGTTGCGTTTGAGTGCTGCTGGGAAAAATGTGATTGGCCAAAATGTCAATGATTAGCCATAATTTGCGGGGATGTGTTATATTTGCGCAAACTGGCATGATCTCAAAATCCTGGAGGGACTAATTAGTAGTGACGTGAATCTTTGGGCACCTAACGATTTGATCTGATTCCGATGCCTAGGGTGACGATTCGAATCACAAATCAATCAATCAATCAATCAATTCCTTTATTGTCATTGTCATAATAACACTTAAGTCATACATGAACAACGAGATTTTGTTTGAGCTTTGTCCAGCGGCATAGAAACTGCATTGATGTGCAGGTTGACAATAGTTTACATTTTAGCATTTTAGCTTTGTCAAGAAGATCGCGATAAGAGGGGTGTGGGGGTGGAAACAGTCAGATGTCTGATGGGTGTTACGTTGATGTTGCAGCAATGCAATGTCCAGAGCACAATTATTGAGGTGGTGAAGAGTGAGGTAATAAGATGGTCCGGGGCAGCAAAGGGGCAGGCTGTTCATTTAGCAGTCTCACAGCCTTGGGATACAGACTGTGAGACATTCTGGTGGTCCTGGCGCGAATCGATCTATACCTCCTTCCAGAGGGTAGCAGGTTGAAGAGGCCATGTGCTGGGTGGTATCTGTCCTTCAGGATGTTGTGTACTCGCTTTAGCCAGCGAGTTGTGTACATGACACTCATCTCTGGGAGTATCGTCCTTGTAATTTTCCCCGCCGCTTTAACCACTCGCTGGAGGGCCTGTTGGTTCGCTTTAGTGCAGCTAGCAAACCACAATTTATTCTTGATTTGATCCCATTCTCAATTCTATTATATCATTTATTATTATATTATTTGGTATAATAATTATAATGAATTTTTTTCAAAATAGGTTACAGGTTGGAAAAGCTGCTTCTAATTGCATGGAGATGGTCTAAAAACTTATTTAAAAAAATTTATTCTTATATATATATTTTTTTTCAATCAATTTATGAAAATGATTAAATGTGTTATCTATTTCTACCAGCAGCTACTGTATAGTGAACCTCAACTATGGTACACCTTAAAGAGGAACTGCACTCTGTTTGGAATTTGGCCTATTTTTCACAATCCTTATGAGAGACAAAGAGACATATGTTGTCTATTTTGTTTTTCTAATTTCATTCTAATTCGTAATAATCGGCTCGTTCAAGGTGGCTAAAAATGCATCCAAAAACCGCCAACAATACTTTATTTACCTTCTGTAATCTGTATAATAACTAGAGATATGGGACGGCGTGGCGCAGTGGAAGAATGGCCGTGCGCGACCCTATGGTCCCTGGTTCAATCCCCACCTAGTACCAACCTTGTCATGTCCGTTGTGTCCTGAGCAAGACACTTCACCCTTGCTCCTGATGGGTGCTGGTTAGTGCCTTGCATGGCAGCTCCCTCCATCAGTGTGTGAATGTGTGTGTGAATGGGTAAATGTGGAAGTAGTGTCAAAGCGCTTTGAGTACCTTGAAGGTAGAAAAGCGCTATACAAGTACAACCCATTTATCATTTATTAGAGATGTCCGATAATATCCTCCCCCCCATCCGACGCACGGAGGGGGGGGGTGATGGTTGGGCGGGAGCAAGGTTGGGGTGGGCGGGGTTTGGTGGTAGGGGGGTGTATAATGTAGCCCAAAAGAGTTAGGGCTGCATGGGATTCTGGGTATTTGTTCTGTTGTGTTAAGGGGCGGATGTTCTCCCGAAATGTGTTTGTCATTCTTGTTTGGTTTTGGTTCACAGTGTGGCGCATATTAGTAAGAGTATTAAAGTTTTTTTATACGACAACGTCGGTGTAACCTGTGTGGCTGTTGACCAAGTATGCCTTGCTGTCACCTACGTGAGTAAGCAGCAGTTGCATACAACATGTGGCTGGGCTGGCACGCCGTTAGTACAGGTTGTAGAGGGCGTTAGATACAGTACAACCACTGAATGTCCATATTGTAATTGTTAGGACGAAAATCCGTGAATATTTGCCCCGGGAAATTTCTGGGAGAGGCACTGATATCTGTAAGTCTCCCAGGATAATCAGGAGGGGCGGTAAGTATGCAGCTGAGCCGCATTAGAGTGATCAAAGAGCCGCATGCGTCTCCAGAGCCGCGGGTTGCCGACCCCTGCCCTAGGGTAAACTGAGTGAAACACGGCACACTGACAAAGCTTAACCTATTTTTACTATAACAATCTACAAGGTTCATACAGTTTGTTTCTCTTTCTTACCCTCCATTTATCTGCTTTCTTTTGTAATTCAAGTTATCATTACGTATATGTATTGTTGCATTTGAACAACTGTATTGTTGATAACAGAGGTAATTTTTGTTGTTATTCATTATCAATAGTGTTATTTTTATTGATATTTGTATTGCTCCATTTGTAGTGTAATAATGTTCATTGTCATTTCTGTGTTATTAATATTTGATTCACTAGTTGCTTCTTTGCTATCATTTTTCGTATCATATTTGTACAAATCGTACTTTCTGATGCTGTTCTGTTGTTGTTGTTGTGGTCGTTATTGTTGTTGTGGTCTCTGTCTTATCCCCCTCTTGTCCCCGCAATTTACCCCTCTGTCTTCCTTTTTTTCTCTTTCTATCTCCTCCTGCTGCGGTCTGGCTGCGCCAAACAATACAAGTCAATTTAATAAAGTCAAATACAAATAAGGCAACAATAATTCTCATTGTTCCCATTGGGTTGAGTTTTTTATATAAGTAAACTTTGATTGTTTGAAGAGAAGTATCCCACACTTCTCTTTTGTACGATCCAACAAACAGAAGAAGTCTGGAGCTATAGTCATAGAGAAGTTTCTTAAGTGCAAAAATTACGACTTAAGTGGTGAAGCTTTGTTTAAAGGGGAACATTATCACAATTTCAGAATGTTTAAAACCATTAAAAATCAGTTCCCAGTGGCTTATTATATTTTTCGAAGTTTTTTTCCAAATTTTACCCATCACGCAATATCCCTAAAAAAAGCTTCAAAGTGCCTGATTTTAACCATCGTTATATACACCCGTCCATTTTCCTGTGACGTCACATAGTGAAGCCAACACAAACAAACATGGCGGAAAGAACAGCAAGCTATAGCGACATTAGCTCGGATTCAGACTCGGATTTCAGCGGCTTAGGCGATTCAACAGATTACGAATGTATTGAAACGGATGGTTGTAGTGTGGAGGCAGGTAGCGAAAACGAAATTGAAGAAGAAACTGAAGCTATTGAGCCACATCGGTTTGAACCGTATGCAAGCGAAACCGACGAAAACGACACGACAGCCAGCGACAGAAAGAGAGGACGAATTTGGCGATCGCCTTCTAACCAACGATTGGTATGTGTTTGTTTGGCATTAAAGGAAACTAACAACTATGAACTAGGTTTACAGCATATGAAATACATTTGGCAACAACATGCACTTTGAGAGTGCAGACAGCCCAATTTTCATCAATTAATATATTCTGTAGACATACCCTCATGTCAGCAGGCCAGGGAAGCTAGGGTCGATATTCTTCTCTTGACGGTGTGAGCCAAGACATCCAGGGGGTTTAGCTCGCTCGTCTGCGGGAACAAACTGCCGCCATTGCTTGCCGTGCTACCGAGGTCCTTTGTCCCTGAATTGCTCACACACTCCGGCAAATTCAATGGGGGTCTGGCGGCAGATTTCTTTGACTTTATCGTTGGAAATGCATCAGCTTTGAGTGTCGCAGGATATCCACACATTCTTGCCATCTCTGTCGTAGCATAGCTTTTGTCGGTAAAGTGTGCGGAACAAACGTCCAATTTCTTGCCACTTTCGCATCTTTGGGCCACTGGTGCAACTTGAATCCGTCCCTGTTCGTGTTGTTACAACCTCTGACAACACACCGACGAGGCATGATGTCTCCAAGGTACGGAAAACAGTCGAAAAAACGGAAAATAACAGAGCTGATTTGACTCGGTGTTTGAGAAAATGGCGGATTGCTTCCCGATGTGACGTCACAACGTCACATTCGAGAGCGAATATTAGAAAGGCGTTTAATTCGCCAAAATTCACCCATTTAGAGTTCGGAAATCGGTAAAAAAAATATATGGTCTTTTTTCTGCAACATCAAGGTATAGATTGACGCTTACATAGGTCTGGTGATAATGTTCCCCTTTAAGAAACATGCTGTATCTTTTATTATTATTTACTTTTAATTTAGATAATTTAATTATTTTAGAGTTGTGTAATTGTATGTAAATGTATTTTTCAACAGTTTTACAAGTCCCTTCTTTTGGTTTCATGGTTAATGGTTGCATATCATTTGACAAGGTTTGTCCTGATACACTGTAAGTAGGTTAAACATAATTATAGAGTAAGATTAAAATCTGGAGTAAAATTACTAGTTTAGTCTTAATATTTGAGTGGACCCCGAGCCCCTCTGTAATGGAAACATTGGGTCCCAAGGTCAAAAAGGTTAAAACCCCCTGCTTTATAGTGTGATTTAAGATTGCCAAAAGATATTTAACTTGGGCCGCAATTACTCTAAACCAGGAGTAGGGAACCTATGGCTCTAGAGCCAGATGTGGCTCTTTTGATGACTGCATCTGGCTCTCAGATAAATCTTATCTGACATTGCTTAAAACGATAAGTAATGTATAATTCAGCTGGTAATCACAGTGTTAAAAATAACGTTCAAAATATAAAACATTCTCATACATTTTAATCCATCCATCCGTTTTCTACCGCACCTGTTCAAGAAGTCGCATTAATGTAACATTCCGCAGAAATTAATGGTCAACTTTTACAACTGTGCCATCAGCAGTGTCCTCACTTACGGATTTTTAGTGTGGTTTGCTAGCTGCACTAAAGCGAACCAACAGGCCCTCCAGCGAGTGGTTAAAGCGGCGGGGAAAATTACAAATACGATACTCCCAGAGATGAGTGCCATGTACTCAACTCGCTGCCTAAAGCGAGTACACAACATCCTGAAGGACAGATACCACCCAGCACATAGCCTCTTCAACCTACTACCCTCTGGAAGGAGGTATAGATCGATTCGCGCCAGGACCACCAGAATGTCTCACAGTCTGTATCCCCAGGCTGTGAGACTGCTAAATGAACAGCCTGCCCCTTTGCTGCCCCGGACCATCTTATTACCTCACTCTTCACCACCTCAATAATTGTGCTCTGGACGTTGCATTGCTGCAACATCAACGTAACACCCATCAGACATCTGACTGTTCCCACCCCCACGTCCCTCTTATCGCGATCTTCCTGACAATGCTAAAATGTAAACTATTGTCAACCTGCACATCAATGCAGTTTCTATGCCCCTGGACAGAGCTCAAACAAAATCTCGTTGTTCATGTATGACTTAAGTGATATTATGACAACGACAATAAAGGAATTGATTGATTGATTGAATGGTAAGAAGTATTTTATTTATTATTGGTTAGCTTCAGAATAACAATGCTATTAAAAAGAATAAGAGACTTATTATACTCTAAAAATGTTGGTCTTACTTAAAAATGCACGCATCTAGTTGTATTCAGTGTTAAAAAATATTATACGGCTCTCACGGAAATACATTTTAAAATATTTGGCTTTCATGGCTCTCTCAGCCAAAAAGGTTCCCGACCCCTGCTCTAAACTATGCCACAAAATCCGGGTCTAAGGGGCTGCAAATGGCCTACGGGCCGTGAGTTTGAGACCCCTGATTTATGGAACGGGGGAAAAAAGCCCTGGTGTAAAGGATACCTTAACATATGTCAAATAACTTTGCATTCTCTCTCCCCTGTCTTACTGCTTCCCCTCCTTCCTCCATCATGACGGCTTAGATTTAGTTATCGCTTTATGCAACTATGGAATGGAAAAAGTCACGATCCAAAGCATGCATGTGTTAAACATCTATTGTACCTAGCTCTCCTTCTATCTCCTTACCTCATTCTTCCAATTCTGTCCCTCCACCCATCCAACACTTTTATAACAGTTTGTATAGGCACACATCTGGAGAAATATAAGCCCTTAGAAACACAGCAGGTCTGTAAAATCATCGTTTTACTACCTTATTTTCACCCGAATTTGAAACCACTCTGCTCTTAGCGTAACTCCACTTTTATCTTGAACTTTGCTTGGCTCGCACCACCCTTGCCCCTTTGTGTGCGTTTCCTGCTACAGTGATGGGGATTTCTTCATTTTGCCACACTTCAATCTACACATGTTTAAAACGTGAGGCTTGTGATCCCTCTCATTAGCCAGGAGGTAGAGCGCCTGTCGAGAGGGTCTCGGTCAAAGTGAGACATTTTTAATTAAAAATCCTGCAATTAGAAAGCTGGGCAGTAAATTCAAATGGAAGGGTTGCAGGTTGAGAGTTTGGTGGAGGAGGAAGTTAGGTTGAGTCTGGGTGGTAAAAAAAAAAGTTGTCCAAACGCACGCCACACAAATGCGCAGCGCGAAGCCTGTGTCGCCTGTCATTACCAAGAGCTGCTAGACGGAAGTGAGGCACACACACACACACACACCCCCCCCACACACACACACACACACACACACGGTGAGCCGTTTGCAGGCCAGTAAAGTCACAGTGTTCAAAGGCAACAGGGATGTTTGATCAGCCTTACAAGAGGACTGGGAGGCCTGTGAGAGTCGCCATTAATGTTCACTCACAGACAGGGCGGGATCGTAATTAAGCTCCAATTTAGGTGGAAATGCAACGGTAGGAAAAAGTGGGCGACGTGGGAAGCAAACAAGCAAAAATCACATAAATGTCATTCATAAGGCAGAGGTGTGCGAAATACGGCCCACAGCTTGAGTTGGCATGTGGTATAATGTCAAAAATAAAATTGGCACTAATGTGTGAATATCTGTCTATTTGTGTTGGCCCTGTGATGAGGTAGCGACTTGTCCAGGGTGCACCCCGCCTTCTGCCCGAGTGCAGCTTGGACAGATGGATGGATGTAAGAAAAAAAGGGCAAAAAGATGTAAAAGCAGAAATGTTAATAATAACAACTAATATTCATATGCTTTGTCACCTTTAACACAAATATGACAGTGTTTGCTGTTAAAAGTATATATATATACAGTATATACATATATGTGTATGTATATATATATATATATATATATATATATATATATATATATATGTATATATATATATATATATATATATATGTAGCTGAGATAGGCTCCAGCGCCCCCCGCGACCCCAAAGGGAATAAGCGGTAGAAAATGGATGGATGGATATTAGGGCTGGGAATCTTTGGGTGTCCCACGATTCGATTCAATATCGATTCTTGGGGTCATGATTCGATTAAAAATCTTTTTTTTTTTTCAATTCAACACGATTCTCGATTCAAAAATGATTTTTTTCCTGATTCAAAAGGATTCTCTATTCATTCAATACATAGGATTTCAGCAGGATCTACCCCAGTCTGCTGACATGCAAGCAGAGTAGTAGATTTTTGTAAAAAGCTTTTATAATTGTAAAGGACAATGTTTTATCAACTGATTGCAATAATGTACAATTGTTTTAACTATTAAATGAACCAAAAATATGACTTATTTTATCTTTGTGAAAATATTGGACACAGTGTGTTGTCAAGCTTATGAGATGCGATGCAAGTGTAAGCCACTGTGACACTATTGTTCATTTATTTGTATTTTTATAAATGTCTAATGATAATGTCAATGAGGGATTTTTAATCACTGCTATGTTGAAATTGTTACTAATATTGATACTGTTGTTGATAATATTCATTTTTGTTTCACTACTTTTGGTTTGTTCTGTGTCGTGTTTGTGTCTCCTCTCAATTGCTCTGTTTATTGCAGTTCTGAGTGTTGCTGGGTCTGGTTTGGTTTTGGAATTGGATTCCATTATTATGGTATTGCTGTGTATTGTTTTATTGGATTGATTAATTAAATAATAAATAAATAAATAAATAAAAAATGTAAAAATGAGAATCGATTCTGAATCGCACAATGTGAGAATCGCGATTCGAATTAGAATCGATTTTTTTCCACACCCCTAATATATATATATATATATATATATATATATATATATATATATATATATATATATATATATATATATATACAGTACAGGCCAAAAGTTTGGACCCCCCTTCACCTCATCCAATGTGTTTTCTTTATTTTCATGACTATTTACATTGTAGATTGTCACTGAAAGCATCAAAACTATGAATGAACACATGTGGAGTTATGTGCTTAACAAAAAAGGTAAAATAACTGAAAACATGTTTTATATTCTAGTTTCTTCAAAATAGCCACCCTTTTCTCTGATTACTGCTTTGCACACTCTTGGCATTCTCTTGATGAGCTTCAAGCACACCTGTGAAGAGAAAACCATTTCAGGTGACTAAGCTCATCGAGAGAATGTCAAGAGTGTGCAAAAAACTAATCATGTGATGCCTTCAGTGACAATCTACAATGTAAATACTCATGAAAATAAAGAAAACGCATTGAATGAGAAGGTGTGTCCAAACCTTTGGCCTGTACTGTGTGTATATGTATATATATATATATATATATATATATATATATATAAATGACCCCCGCATGTTTTGACTTTTCAGTATGCGGCCCTTGGTGGAAAAAGTTTGAACACTTTAAGGTCTCTCCAAAGTAGCAACAATGCAAAGTTTTAACACAATAAAAAAATTACCCAGGCCAAAAAATCATTTATAGTAGCCAATAAACAAGTCAAAATAGATGCCAGATGCCTACCTATAATGCTATATAATCTTATCATTTATATACCAGCTAGCCAGCAAATACATTTTATAAAAACCCAAAATTAAATAAAATACATAGAAAATGCTAAATATCATATACTGATACATAATTGTGATAAATATATTAGACAATGATTACTTTCTTTAAATTAGTTACTCATGAAAGAAAGTTGTGCGCAAATTATAATAATCAAAGACAACGCCAAAGCCTACAGAGTATAACACAATAAACCAGGAGTAGCCAACCAGTCAGAGACCAAGAGCCACATTTTTACTGTGTTAACGCAAAGGGCCACATCCTACATATGGGCACAACACTTTGCTCAGCCAGATTTATTGTCAATGTCACACACCAACATGATAATGACAGAAATTGACAGGCTAGTCATTTTTAACAATAAACATTGTGTGCACTGTCTCACACAGACAAACCCCAGTTCCACCAAGTTCAAAGCACTCAATAATTTACAGCTTTAAAGGGAACTGCACTTTTTTTGGAATGTTGCCTATCGTTATAAAGACATGACGATGGATGTTATTTTTCTGCTTTGCATTCTAAATATTAAATAAGTGCGATCAAAAGTCTGCTTACAATGGAGCCTATGGGAACCGCACAGTTCCTACAAAGCCCTAAAAAAACCCATCCAAACAGTTAGCCTATATGTCGATGTGTCATTGACCGGGCTAGCATGCTAAGCATTACACTAGCAGCGAAGCACCATCACACTAAGCATTCGTTGCATGAACATACTAGCTTTGTTAGACAAGATCATAGACTGTATTGGACAATATAGTTAACATACGAAATGTCCATTTCCATTTATTACAAGTAATAAGAAAACGTAAATGCCTGACCTACCTATCAAGGAGGAAATTAGCAAGTGTGGTGTCAGATAAAAAAAATCTTCTCCGCCTTCAACCCTTGTTTTGTTCCTGGCTTTGTTATGAAAAAGTTGAGAATCGTAACGACGCCTTTTAGATTTACTAAGGTCTGACATGTTTAGTAACTTTACCAGTGGCAGTAGTTAGACAAAGAGGGCCTAATTGGTCAAACGGTGGAGGGCGGGGCTTCGAAATGAAAACTATAACAAGATTCCGGGGCTGTAAATCTAATTTTGAAATGAGCATATCCCGGCTGAACTACCGTTATCAGTTATATAGATATTCGAAAAGAACATGATTTATTAATGCCTTTTGACATATCAGGGCCATTTAATGATGACTTGATATGAAATTATTACATATGGCACCTTTAAATGCCGGTGACAGCAGGGGGTTATTTATCAAACCTCGATGTAGATTCGTAAGAGCCGCATGAAACCGGGCAAAGAGCCATGTGTTGGCCAGGCAAGCAAAAAACGAATAACAAACTAAAGTAATTAGAATTGCAGCTATCAATGACTTTAGAAATGGAGTAATCTATCGAATATGTTTAATTAAGATTAATCGAGTAATCGATTTGTCTTTTTTTCTGCACTACAATGAGCAATTTGCGATGAAATGTTCTTATCTGCAAATTTGAATGATAAATAAAGAAAGTCTAAATGTAATCGAATTAAATACTGATGAAAACTCTATCCACGTATTTAAAGTTCCAGGCACTTCATGCAGTTCGTATTTGATAAACTACAATTAGTTGCACTTATTTAAGGATTAATCGAAGCAACAAAATATAAATAAAAGCTTTTTTAAAAATCAAATGAATTGTTTTAATCGATTAATCATTGTAGCCCTAAAATGAATGTACGTAAGCCTACACACAATCTGTAGGGATGGGCTTTTGACTACATTACTTGATTAATTATACTAAAGATAAATTTACTAAACATATTTTAAGGGATGGGAGAATCAGTCTCTGACTGTTTTGAGCTATTTTCGGCACATTTGTGTAGTTTGGAGCAGGATTCAAGAATGGTCCCCAAAGTAGTTGGTATACTAAGAATTAAAGGCCTACTGAAATGCGATTTTCTTATTTGAACGGGGATAGCAGGTCCATTCTATGTGTCATACTTGATCATTTCGCGATATTGCCATATTTTTGCTGAAAGGATTTAGTAGAGAACATCGACGATAAAGTTCGCAACTTTTGGTCGCTGATAAAAAAAGCCTTGCCTGTACCGGAAGTAGCAGACGAGTAGCGTGACGTCACAGGTTGTGGAGCTCCTCACATCTGCACATTGTTTACAATCATGGCCACCAGCAGCGAGAGCGATTCAGACCGAGAAAGCGACGATTTCCCCATTAATTTGAGCGAGGATGAAATATTCGTGGATGAGGAAAGTGAGAGTGAAGGACTAGAGGGCAGTGGGAGCGATTCAGATAGGGAAGATGCTGTGAGAGGCGGGTGGGACCTGATATTCAGCTGGGAATGACTAAAACAGTAAATAAACACAAGACATATATATACTCTATTAGCCACAACACAACCAGGCTTATATTTAATATGCCACAAATTAATACCGCATAACAAACACCTCCCCCCTCCCATCCATATAACCCGCCAATATAACTCAAACACCTGCACAACACACTCAATCCCACAGCCCAAAGTACCGTTCACCTCCCCAAAGTTCATACAGCACATATATTTCCCCAAAGTCCCCAAAGTTACGTACGTGACATGCACATAGCGGCACGCACGTACTGGCAAGCGATCAAATGTTTGGAAACCGCAGCTGCATGCGTACTCACGGTACCGCGTCTGCGCATCCAACTCAAAGTCCTCCTGGTAAGAGTCTCTGTTGTCCCAGTTTTCCACAGGCCAATGGTAAAGCTTGACTGTCATCTTTCGGGAATGTAAACAATGAAACACCGGCTGTGTTTGTGTTGCTGCATCCGGCCGCAATACACCGCTTCCCACCTACAGCTTTCTTCTTTGCTGCCTCCATTGTTCATTGAACAAATTGCAAAAGATTCACCAACACAGATGTCCAGAATACTGTGGAATTTTGCGATGAAAATAAACGACTTAATAGCTGGCCACCATGCTGTTCCAAAATGTCCTCTACAACCTGTGACGTCACGCGCTGACGTCATCATACCGAGACGTTTTCAGCAGGATATTCCGCGCGAAATTTAAAATTGCACTTTAGTAAGCTAACCCGGCCGTATTGGCATGTGTTGCAATGTTAAGATTTCATCATTGATGTATAAACTATCAGACTGCGTGGTCGGTAGTAGTGGGTTTCAGTAGGCCTTTAAACACAATAATATGTTTTATACCGCACATTGTCATTGCAAATTTGTTTTCATTTGCAATTCAATAGTAGATCCTGAATGAATAAAATGTTACGTTTTAGCTCCAAAGTGTGCATATTCAGTGGAAATAGCTTTGTAAGGAAAACAACGCTATGTTATGCCTAGGAGCCACCTGGCGTGCAAAAAAGCTTTAATTAAAGGCACGGAAGTGATATTTTACTAAACGTGGTGAAAGCACGCTGAGGGTCATCTATTGAAACAGCATCAAACTCGTTTTAGGGTGAAAGTTCAAAAATGGACAACATTTACCTGCCAGTCAGACAGGAGTACGGATATACAGAGCGACGTGTCAGGATTATCGACGTGTGTGGTGTTGAAGGCTCAGAAGGGTTGTCATCAAGTCAAAATTTGTTACAAACTCAGCATTAAAAAAAAAGTCCAGATTGGAGTCCAGGAATGATTTTTCTCAGCTGTGCATTGTGGTATAATGTTGCACTTCATATGGGAAGCCAATCCCCCAAAGCACTTGCGTAAATACGCCTCAGAATAGCTTCGAATCCCCCCCCCCCCCCACACACACACACACACACACACACACACACAAGAATGAAGAAATCCCGAGCATCTCCTCTCAAAGGGCTTTCTTTTCCGCTGAGTGCCATTGACCTTTGACTCCGCCTCATCGCAACCGGTCCCCTGCAGCCTCGGAAGGCCGTCGGAGCGTCCCGCCAGTGACAGCTTGACAGTCTGTCTAAACTCTGCGTGAAGGTTGTATTTTCATAGCAAAGATGGACGCCATCGGCTCCTGAGGCTCTGTTACCAGGAGAATGGACCGTGTGCTCGCTCGGCCGCACACACCTTCAGACAGGGGTCTCAAACTCGCGGGGCCGGTACTAGTTGAACATTTTATAGCAATCGTCAACCCAGATCTGGGGCAGCACGGTGGAAGAGGGATTAGTGCGTCTGCCTCACAATACGAAGGTGCTGGGGTTCAATCCCAGGCTTGGGATCTTTCTGTGTGGAGTTTGCATATTCTCCCCGTGACTGCGTGGGTTCCCTCCGGGTACTCCGGCTTCCTCCCACCTCCAAAAAAAACATGCACCTGGGGATAGGTTGATTGGCAATACTAAATTGGCCCTAGTGTGTGAATGTTGTCTGTCTATCTGTGTTGGCCCTGCGATGAGGTGGCGACTTGTCCAGGGTGTACCCCGCCTCCCGCCCGATTGTAGCTGAGATAGGCTCCAGCGCCCCCCGCGACCCCGAAGGGAATAAGCGGTAGAAAATGGATGGATGGAACCCAGATCTGATTATTAGTAGTCGAGGAGGCTGATAACCGATATTTAGAGACGATATTCATTTGCACTCAAAAGTTATTTAAACATGAAAAGTATACTTCAGTAGACAGCTGGACAAAGTTGCAATTGTTTTTTTTGTTGTTTTTTTTTAATTTACAGGAAACGTCGGCCCAGTAGCGACATGTTGTGGTTAATTTGGCACTAAAAACATCAGGGGATTTCACAGAAACCTTTATTATCTGTGTCTCAGAGAAGCATGGACATATGCATTTCAAAAAATCGGGGAAAATATGGAATTTCTCGACATCACAACATAGGCGCCGATCTACATTTCTACCAGTGGGTGCGCGGACGGTAAATCTGACGCTACTTTTCTGAGACTATGTCTACACTAACCCCTTAAACGAATAATTATTTAGCCTAAGCCCTGTTTCAGCCACACTAAACTATCGTTTAAGGTCCCCCTCCTCAGATATTTTTTTACACTGTTAAGTCCATCCATCCATCCATCTTCTTCCGCTTATCTGAGGTCGGGTCCCGGGGACAGCAGCCTAAGCAGGGAAGCCCAGACTTTCCTCTCCCCAGCCACTTCGTCCAGCTCCTCCCGGGGGATCCCGAGGCGTTCCCAGGCCAGCCGGGAGACATAGTCTTCCCAACGTGTCCTGGGTCTTCCCCGTGGCCTCCTACCGGTTGGACGTGGTCTAAACACCTACCGAGAGAGGCGTTCGGGTGGCATCCTGACCAGATGCCCGAACCACCTCATCTGGCTCCTCTCGATGTGGAGGAGCAGCGGCTTTACTTTGAGCTCCTCCCGGATGGCAGAGCTTCTCACTCTATCTCAAGGGAGAGCCCCGCCATCCAGCGGAGGAAACTAATTTTGGCCACCTGTACCCGTGATCTTGTGCTTTCGGTCATAACCAAAAGCTCATGACCATAGGTGAGGATGGGAACGTAGATCGACCGGTAAATTGAGAGCTTTGCCTTACGGCTCAGTTCCTTCTTCACCACAACGGATCGATACAGCGTCCGCATTACTGAAGATGCCGCACCGATCCGCCTGTCGATCTCACGATCCACTCTTCCCCCATTCGTGAACAAGACTCCTAGGTACTTGAACTCCTCCACTTGGGGCAGGGTCTCCTCCCGAACCCGGAGATGGCAATTCACCCTTTTCCGGGGGAGAACCATGGACTCAGACTTGGAGGTGCTGATTCTCATCCCAGTCGCTTCACACTTGGCTGCGAACCGATCCAGTCAGAGCTGAAGATCCTGGCCAGATGAAGCCATCAAGACCACATCATCTGCAAAAAGCAGAGACCTAATCCTGCAGCCACCAAACCGGATCCCCTCAACGCCGTGACTGCGCCTAGAAATTCTGTCCATAAAAGTTATGAACAGAATCGGTGACAAAGGGCAGCCTTGGCGGAGTCCTACCCTCACTGGAAACGTGTCCGACTTACTGCCGGCAATGCGGACCAAGCTCTGACACTGATCATACAGAGAGCGGACAGCCACAATCAGACAGTCCCATACCCCATACTCTCTGAGCACTCCCCACAGGACCTCCCGAGGGACACGGTCGAATGCCTTCTCCAAGTCCACAAAGCACATGTAGACTGGTTGGGCAAACTCCCATGCACCCTCAAGGACCCTGCCGAGATTATAGAGCTGGTCCACTGTTCCTCCTGAATCCGAGGTTCGACTATCCGGCGTAGCCTCCTCTCCAGTACACCTGAATAAACTTTACCGGGAAGGCACGGTTAAGTGCGCCGTGTATTTCTTGAAACTCCGGCACTTAGCTTTGTATGGACTCATTGATCGTTTACAAACTGAGTTCGGAGACGAAGTGACGCCAGAAAGGCCGCGCTCCACACAGGAAGTGACGTCAGAAAGAACGTGCCACAGCCAGCTTCATAATAAAGCAGTTTCGTAACTCGGAGGTAAACACTGGAAATATGAAGGCGAGTCATCCAGACATGCCCGTGTTTCTCCTTCCGTCTGTACAGACGCTTGTGGAAATCACACATGAATACCTTAAGAGAAAGACGCCAAGAGAACATTCAAATGTCGAGGTCAGCTGTGATTCTACTTAGCGAAAAACTTTGTCCATTTGTCGAAGGAGAGTCAACATCCCGTGGATGTGATAAAAAAGGTAGTGTGTGCTTTGTATTACCTGGCCGTCGAAGGAAGACTACGGAAAACGGCGAATGCTTTTGGACTGGCAAAGCAGACTGTATCAGTTATTGTCCGCCCTGTATGTCGCGGACTCAACGTCTAGGTCCAGAGTATATAAAGTCACCAAAAAAGAATGGACAATGAAGGTGAAGGCAAAAGAGTGAGGAGTGTCCTGCCCAGATATCTAGATCCCTAGATTGATTGATGTAAAATGTTCTTTATCACATTGTTTACTTTCACGTGTCCATTAAATATGTGATTAATATCTGATGTCTCAGGTGTGATTCACTACAATAGGGCCCCACAGCACACTGGATTCCAGTTCATTGAAATACCACAACACTGGATATTCTTCAGATAAGTTCCATTTAAGAACTTGCACACAAAGCAACACTGGAGGTGACTATGACGTGCGCATTTTCCGCGCATGCGTATTAGGTCGCGTTGCGCCGGCTGACGGAGGGGCGACGGGGTCTTAAACGACCATTGTGTGTGTGTGGACAAGGATAAGGTTAGGTGGGATTTACCCTGGATAACCTTAGCCGGTTTAGTGTAGAAGGGGCCTGAGCATGCGCGGTTTTTGCTTGGTGGTGAGAAAGAATTTACCATCAATCCCACATTGTGATCGGCGCCTATGCATCACAATACTTGCACTCTACTCATTTTTACATCAGTTTATGAATTTAACACATTGTAAGGTTTCCTTTTTAGGAACGTACCCGGAAATATTGGGAAAAATTAAATAAAAAAATTTCTGGGCTCCTTCACATAGCTTATAGTTGAGACATGGTTGTTTTGGGGCGCCAGGGGTTGACTGGAGAATCATTTTTACAAGAACTCAAAAAAATGCCCATGTCAGGTATCAAAACATACAGTATATATAGGGAGAATTATTGACAATGAGAGTCATTTCATTCTTAAATGAATAAAAAAAATTGGTGAACTGGTGCTTGAGCAGTGGTTAATACTAGGGATGTCCGATAATGGCTTTTTGCCGATATCCGATATTCCGATATTGTCCAACTCTTTAATTACCGATACCGATATATGCAGTCGTGGAATTAACACATTATTATGCCTAATTTGGACAACCAGGTATGGTGAAGATAAGCTACTTTTGGGACGGCGTGGCGAAGTTGGTAGAGTGGCTGTGCCAGCAATCGGAGGGTTGCTGGTTACTGGGGTTCAATCCCCACCTTCTACCATCCTAGTCACGTCCGTTGTGTCCTTGGGCAAGACACTTCACCCCTTGCTCCTGATGGCTGCGCCTTGCATGGCAGCTCCCGCCATCAGTGTGTGAATGTGTGTGTGAATGGGTGAATGTGGAAATACTGTCAAAGCGCTTTGAGTACCTTGAAGGTAGAAAAACGCTATACAAGTATAACCCTATTATTTATTTATTATTTACTTTTAAAAAAAATAAAAAAATAAATAAAAAAAGATAAATAAATTAAAAACATTTTCTTGAATGAAAAAGAAAGTAAAACAATATAAAAACAGTTACATAGAAACTAGTAATTAATGAAAATGAGTAAAATTAACTGTTAAAGGTTAGTACTATTAGTGGACTAGCAGCACGCACAATCATGTGTGCTTACGGACTGTATCCCTTGCAGACTGTATTGATATATATTGATATATAATGTAGGAACCAGAAATATTAATAACAGAAAGAAACATCCCTTTTGTGTGAATGAGTGTGAATGGGGGAAGGAGTTTTTTGGGGTTGATGCACTAATTGTAAGTGTATCTTGTGTTTTTTATGTTGATTCAATAAAAAAATTTTTAAATAAATAAATAAACAAAAAATAAATAAATAAACAAAAAAACAAAAAAACGATACCGATAATAAAAAAATTATAATGATAATTTCCGATATTACATTTTAACGCATTTATCGGCCGATAATATGGGCAGGCCGATATTATCGGACATCTCTAGTTAATACTATCCACTTCACTATTTTATTTTATTTTTCTAAATACTAAATAACAAAGGGGCTGATACATATGTATGCCAAAATGCCAAATATTGGCTCCAATTAATCGGCCCAGAAGATAATCGGTCGGCCTATACTTGAATCCTACGAGAGAGAAAACAATAACGATACAAAGACAAAAAATACAGCACACCAAACATGATTGGGCAACACAAAAGAACAACTCCCCTTAAGCAAGCGGAAGTGTAACACTGTCAACATAAAAAAATGTTACATTCTATTTTACATTCTTAATATCTTAGGATCACTTTAGCTGCTGGTTGAAGTTGTTGACAAATGTCATGTATTTCCTACTTGGAGAGTTGAAAACAGCCAGAGGGACACAGGAACTTAGACATGGGACCAAGGTGGTTCCATCTGGTGAAAGCACACTTAGCTCCTGATGGCTTTCACAGATTGAGGCCCAGTGAAGGCCAATAAAATGTCACCGTGCCGCTACCCCCACTATATACCCCCTTCTCCATACCCCTTCCGAGTGCCCCACAAAGCCACATCTTGAGGTCCTTTCTTGTCACAGCCGCACATGAGCGGAACGAGGCACCACAGGGGAGATGGGGGACAGGGCCTAAATGTTTTATGTTGTGGTTTCAGCCAAAGGCAGAAACAGATGTGTCACTCTCAGATTGAATTAGTCCTCCTTTTTAAATATGCAGAGAAGGACAGACACAACAAAGGGCGACTGCGTGAGGAAACAAACTCCACTAATGGCCATCCTGATAGGTTAGCCACTTTACACCTGTGACGGCTGCAAAAAAACCTATGTTTTCATAATAAGCATTATAACGTCGAATCTGTGAAGTGGGTCGACATGCACGCTCCTTACATGTTCCATGTACTGCAGGCATACGACAACAACAATGGCCCATCACAGCTTTTTAGTTGCATTTGTGATTATAACGTACCTGCTGCTAAACAAAAGTTGTTAAAAAGACTGTTTGCTGAAACTGTTCAGTTTCAGTTTATTTCAAACATGCATACAATACAATGTAATTCATCACATATTTCCAGTGGTTTCATTACAGCACGTCCGATAAGGAGTAGGAGAATCAGAGCTTATTTAAAGGCCTACTGAAACCCACTACTACCGACCACGCAGTCTGATAGTTTATATATTAATGATGAAATCTTAACATTGCAACACATGCCAATACGGCCGGGTTAGCTTACTAAAGTGCAATTTTAAATTTTGCGCGAAATATCCTGCTGAAAACGTCTCGGTATGATGACGTCAGCGCGTGACGTCTCGGATTGTAGAGGACATTTTGGGACAGCATGGTGGCCAGCTATTAAGTCGTCTGTTTTCATCGCAAAATTCCACAGTATTCTAGACATCTGTGTTGGGGAATCTTTTGCAATTTGTTCAATGAACAATGGAGACAGCAAAGAAGAAAGCTGTAGGTGGGAAGCGGTGTATTGCGGCAGGTGTTGTGCTGGAAAACGCACCCCCGCCGTAGATGCACCCACTGACTGTTTTGCCGGATAACACAGCCGGTGTTTCATTGTTTACATTCCCGGAAGATGACAGTCAAGCTTTACCATTGGCCTGTGGAGAACTGGGACAACAGAGACTCTTACCAGGAGGACTTTGAGTTGGATACGCAGACACGGTACCGTGAGTACGGATGCAGCTGCGGCTTCCAAACATTTGATTGCTTGCCCGTACGTGCGTGCCGCTATGTGCATGTCACGTACGTAACTTTGGGGACTTTGGGGAAATATATGTGCTGTATGAACTTTGGGGAGGTGAACGGTACTTTGGGCTGTGGGATTGAGTGTGTTGTGCAGGTGTTTGAGTTGTATTGGCGGGTTATATGGACGGGAGGGGGGAGGTGTTTGTTATGCGGGATTAATTTGTGGCATATTAAATAAAAGCCTGGTTGTGTTGTGGCTAATAGAGTATATATATGTCTTGTGTTTATTTACTGTTTTAGTCATTCCCAGCTGAATATCAGGTCCCACCTGCCTCTCACAGCATCTTCTCTATCTGAATCGCTCCCAGTGCCCTCTAGTCCTTCACTCTCACTTTCCTCATCCACAAATCTTTCATCCTCACTCAAATTAATGGGGAAATCGTCGCTTTCTCGGTCCGAATCGCTCTCGCTGCTGGTGGCCATGATTGTAAACAATGTGCAGATGTGAGGAGCTCCACAACCTGTGACATCACGCTACTCGTCTGCTACTTCCGGTACAGGCAAGGCTTTTTTATCAGCGACCAAAAGTTGCGAACTTTATCGTCGATGTTCTCGACTAAATCCTTTCAGCAAAAATATGGCAATATCGCGAAATGATCAAGTATGACACATAGAATGGACCTGCTATCCCCGTTTAAATAAGAAAATTGCATTTCAGTAGGCCTTTAATCCTACCCCTTTTCATACCATACCAATTGTATCCAATGTCCTTGTTCTCAGAGATAGTTAAAGTTAAAGTACCAATCATTGTCACACACACACTAGGTGTGGCGAAATTATTTTCTCTGCATTTGACCCATCACCCTTGATCACCCCCTGGGAGGTGAGGGGAGCAGTAGCAGTGGCCGCGCCCGGAATCATTTTTGGTGATTTATCCCCCAATTCCAACCCTTGATGCTGAGTGCCAAGCAGGGAGGTAATAGGATCCATTTTTATAGTCTTTGGTTTGAACTCACAACCTACCCGTCTCAGGGCGGACACTCTAACCACTTGGCCACTGAGTAGGTAGAGTAGACTCACATTTACTCAAGTAAAAGTGCCAGTACTTTAAAACAATGATTCTCAATAACTTCTGTCTTGCCCACCTATCAGAACATATTCCACAACCCCCCTGAATTCATTACTATTGAACTTGATAATATTTAATTATATTTGTGTCTGTACAACACACTGTGTTACATTCTTCATTTATGCTGCTGATGACACCTTTTTCTTTTCATTCCTGCTGACACAAACTTTAAATCTCATCTCTTTGCCTGTATGTATAGTATTTATAGTATGTGTAGTATGTCGCAATGTGTTCCCGTGTACTTAATACTTCTACTGAGTTACTGTGTACTTAATACTTCTACTGGCTACCTATGTACTTACTACTCCTACTGGGTTTTTGTGTACTTACTACTTTTGCTGGGTTCCTGTGTACTGACTACTTCTACAGGGTTCCTGTGTACTTACTACTTTTACTGGGTACCCGTGTACTGACTACTTCTACTGGGTTCCTTTGTACTTACTACTTACACCCTCATTTGTACACTCTCCTTTATATTAACATTGATATTAGACATGTGGGCCCGTAGATCAGTGGTTCTTAACCTGGGTTCGATCGAACCCTAGGGGTTTGGTAAGTCGGCCTCAGGGGTTTGGCGGAGCCTCCGCTGCGGAGGTCGAGACACACCCGACTCATCGTGTGAATAAAAACTTCTCCCTATCGGCGTATTATGAATACCCCCCCCCAAACGATGTTCCCTCTAATTTTCCATCTGATTTGCATGTGTGTAATTTGTTGTGAGTTTATGCACTGTGTTGGTTTTGTTCTTTGAACAAGGTGATGTTCTTGCACGATTCATTTTGTGCACCAGTAAAAAAAACATATAACTTTGTCTTGAATTTGAAAAAATATATATTTATATTTTTCACTAAAGAAGGGTTCGGTGAATGTGCATATGAAAGTGGTGGGGTTCGGTACCTCCAACAAGGTTAAGAACCACTGCCATAGATATAAAAGCCATTAATGTAGCTTTCATGTAGCAAGCTACTTTTGCCGTGTAGCTTGTAGTGTAGCTTGTTACAATTTTCCAGGGATAGCTTCCCCTGTAGCTTCGCTACATTTAATTAAGAGTAATTTGTAGCTTAGCTTACTAAATTTTCCAAGTAGCTTGCCCAACACTGCCTGTATGGTTAGCTGCCTCTTACTAGTTTTGTTTTACTATTTTACAACTCACAGATAAGGGAAATAAGTGTGTTATTTTCTCACATAAGGTTTGTGAATAATGGGCAACATAAAAAAATAAGTTCAGTTTTCCTTCAAAGATAGCCTAAGTCCATTCCTGACAGTTAATGATAATTAGGTTAGGGTTTTTCTTTCCCACAATTGTTCTCTGTTTGACTAATTTCACTTAATCAATACTTTTTTGCATTCCACGCTACAAAATACAACAAGTGTGCTTATATGATATGGTATCAATATCAGCATTAGCCAATACCCCAGGCTCTAATATCAGAGTCAGCTGTATTGGCCACGTATGTTTAACATCGGTATTGTATCGGAAGTGACACCCTGAAAAGTGTTCCATTCAAGAACTCCTTCATTCCTCATTCCATCCAGCTGTATAATAACTTGCCATACAGCAATAGATGATATCTGTCTATTACCTGACCGCTTCTGTTAGCTACCTCTCTTTGTTTACAATGTATGTTTTCTGCTGGATCTACTCTCTATTTTATGCTGCCCTTTTTTTGCTGCAGCTGTTACATATACTGTAATATTGTACATGGTAATTGGGATTTGTTGTAAATTGTATATATTATACAAACCCCGTTTTCATATGAGTTGGGAATTTGTGTTAGATGTAAATATAAACGGAATACAATGATTTGCAAATCATTTTCAACCCATATTCAGTTGAATATGCTACAAAGACAACATATTTGATGTTCAAACTGATAAACATTTTTTTTTTTGCAAATAATCATTAACTTTAGAATTTGATGCCAGCAACATGTGACAAAAAAGTTGGGAGAGGTGGCAATAAATACTGATAAAGTTGAGGAATGCTCATCAAACACTTATTTGGAACATCCCACAGGTGAACAGGCTAATTGGGAACAGGTGGGTGTCATGATTGGGTATAAAAGTAGATTCCATGAAATGCTCAGTCATTCACAAACAAGGATGGGGCGAGGGTCACCACTTTGTCAACAAATGCGTGAGCAAATTGTTGAACAGTTTAAGAAAAACCTTTCTCAACCAGCTATTGCAAGGAATTTAGGGATTTCACCATCTACGGTCCGCAATATCATCAAAGGATTCAGAGAATCTAGGGAAATCACTGCACGTAAGCAGCTAAGCCCGTGACCTTCGATCCCTCAGGCTGTACTGCATCAACAAGCGACATCAGTGTGTAAAGGATATCACCACATGGGCTCAGGAACACTTCAGAAACCCACTGTCAGTAACTACAGTTGGTCGCTACATCTGTAAGTGCAAGTTAAAACTCTCCTATGCAAGGCGAAAACCGTTTATCAACAACACCCAGAAACGCCGTCGGCTTCGCTGGGTCTGAGCTCATCTAAGATGGACTGATACAAAGTGGAAAAGTGTTCTGTGTTCTGACGAGTCCACATTTCAAATTGTTTTTGGAAACTGCGGATGTTGTGTCCTCCGGACCAAAGAGGAAAAGAACCATCCGGATTGTTATAGGTGCAAAGTTGAAAAGCCAGCATCTGTGATGGTATGGGGGTGTATTAGTGCCCAAGACATGGGTAACTTACACATCTGTGAAGGCGCTACTAATGCTGAAAGGTAACAGGTTTTGGAGCAACATATGTTGCCATCCAAGCAACGTTACCATGGACGCCCCTGCTTATTTCACCAAGACAATGCCAAGCCACGTGGTTTCATAGTAAAAGAGTGCGGGTACTAGACTGGCCTGCCTGTAGTCCAGACCTGTCTCCCATTGAAAATGTGTGGCGCATTATGAAGCCTAAAATACCACAACGGAGACCCCCGGACTGTTGAACAACTTAAGCTGTACATCAAGCAAGAATGGGAAAGAATTCCACCTGAGAAGCTTAAAAAATGTGTCTCCTCAGTTCCCAAACGTTTACTGAGTGTTGTTAAAAGGAAAGGCCATGTAACACAGTGGTGAACATGCCCTTTCCCGACTACTTTGGCCCGTTTTGCAGCCATGAAATTCTAAGTTAATTATTATTTGCAAAAAATAAATAAAGTTTATAAGTTTGAACATCAAATATCTTGTCTTTGTAGTGCATTCAATTGAATATGGGTTGAAAAAGATTTGCAAATCATTGTATTCCGTTTATATTTACATCTAACACAATTTCCCAACTCATATGGAAACAGGGTTTGTATAATAAATATAATATAATATATCAGTATATATTATATACTGTATATATAGTTTGTAAATATTACATATATGTTATATTTTATGTTTTATATTGCTACTATGGTGCATTTTAGTCTACTTTATACCTTTTTGTTTTCGCCCTCTTTTTGTGCCCTTGTGTGCATTATCCTATCCATCCTTACCCTTTCCATTTTTTGTAACTGATCTACTGTGTGGAACAATTACCCTTGTGGAAACTATTGTTTTTTTATCTGTTTTTTGGACATTTTATACACCAATCCGTTGTCAAGAGTAATACCACCACACTTAAATTGATACCTATTAAATACTTGATTTAATTTGATTTGATATAAAACAAATATTGAAAATTACAAAAGCATGCATTTATCATCATTTAGTAACGACATTTCAGTTGCAATTATTATGATTTTACAACTTAGTGTTTTATGGGTTTTTTCAATAGCGTCATTATTTGTGATTGTCTGTGAAAATCGTTTATTAGCATGAATTATGGGTCTTTCTCTCGTTAACTTAGTTTGGCGGCGTCCTGTATCGTATCGATGAATTCCCCTTTTTACAATTGACAGATTCTTTTCATCAGTTTATGTGTCCCTCACAACGACAGGAATAAAATACTGGCTTTTTGAGAGCCAATTTTAACAATGCATGTTCTTTCCAAAAGTGATTACAACACAAATAGATGCTTCCATGCAGTTGTGTTTCTTTGTTGTGCAACCTGTGTTGTTGCTTAGCTTCTTCATGCTTGAGTGAAAATACGAACCCGCACAAGGAAATGTTCAGTGTCTGAGTTCAGTCCAGGGTGGCTGGTGTGTCAAAGAGGGAAGAATTAGGGATGTCTGATAATGGCTTTTTGCCGATATTCCGATATTGTCCAACTCTTTAATTACCGATATCGATATCAACCGATATATGCAGTCGTGGAATTAACACATTATTATGCCTAATTTGGACAACCAGGTATGGTGAAGATAAGGTACTTTTTAAATTTTTTTATAAAATTAGATAAATAAATTAAAAACATTTTCTTGAATAAAAAAGAAAGTAAAACAATATAAAAACAGTTACATAAAAACTAGTAATTAATGAAAATTAGTCAAATTAACTGTTAAAGGTTAGTACTATTAGTGGACCAGCAACACGCACAATCATGTGTGCTTACGGACTGTATCCCTTGCAGACTGTATTGATATATATTGATATATAATGTAGGAACCACAATATTAATAACAGAAAGAAACAACCCTTTTGTGTGAATGAGTGTAAATGGGGGAGGGAGGATTTTTGGGTTGGTGCACTAATTGTAAGTGTATCTTGTGTTTTTTATGTTGATTTAATAAAAAAAATTTAAAAAACGATACCAATAATTAAAAAAACGATACCGATACTTTCCGATATTACATTATCCGATATTATCGAACATCCCTAGGAAGAATGATAGCGGCAACTCACACTGTGTCCTTGTGTGTTACATGTAAACATGACAAGTGTGACATCTTTAAAATCTATAACATATGTGGCCCTCTGTTTCCTCTCTGCCACTGCAGACCTGATCGTCGGATCATTTGGAGCAGGCGAGGTGTCTGTGTACAGGTAATGCACAAAATTCTTTCTGCCAAAAAAATAGTCTCCATTCCTTGTTACATTCAAGCGTTATAAAACGTAAATGTTTGTGCAGGGCTCGAGCTGTTGTGTCTGTGGATGCTGGAATGATCCTGACGCCAAGGATCCTTAATCCTGATGACCGACAGTGTCGTCTGCCACACACTGACGCCCTCGTGACTTGGTAAGACATTCTTGCTAATACCAATTCTGAATTGTAAAAATTGGGAAAGTGGGGCATTTCTGACCTCCACCTCAGTACAACACATATGAACGCATACAACATCATCATAGCTACAGCTTCCTAGTGTCGGCAGCACTCATGCACCCCCAGACCATGATGCTACCGCCGCCATGCTTGACTGTAGACGAGACACAAATTCTTGTGTTGCTAGCCATTACGCAATAATTAATGTGCGCTGACTTATTCTATACACTGACTACCGTATTTTTCAGACTATAAGTCGCAGTTTTTTTCATAGTTTGGCCGGGGGTGCGACTTATACTCAGGAGCGACTTATGTGTGAAATTATTAACACATTACCGTAAAATATCAAATAATATTATTTAGCTCATTCACGTAAGAGACTAGACGTATAAGATTTCATGGGATTTAGCGATTAGGAGTGACAGATTGTTTGGTAAACGTATAGCATGTTCTATATGTTATAGTTATTTGAATGACTCTTACCATAATATGTTACGTTAACATACCAGGCACGTTCTCAGTTGGTTATTTATGCGTCATATAACGTACACCAGGGGTGCTCAATACGTCGATCGCGATCTACCAGTCGATCGCAAAGGTAGTATTGGTAGATCGCATTACATTATTTAAAAAAAAAAAAAAAAAAAAAAAAATTTTTTTTTTTTTTTTTTTTTTGTGTGTGTCCTGTCCAGCTTCTCAGGCAAATCATATAGTTGATGTAGATGCCCATTTCGGCTGTTCAGATTTACTTTACAAAAGAGAAGTGTAGGATACTTCTCTTGTTGCCTTATTTGTATTTGACTTTATTAAATGTATTTATATTATCATTTAGTACAGCCGGGCCGGAGCAGGAGGGGATAGAAAGAGAAAAAAAAGAAGACAGAGGGGGAAATTGTGGGGACAAGAGGGGGATTAGACAGAGAGACAAAAACAACAACAGCAAATAACAACAACAACAACAATAGAGCAACATCAGCAAATACGACATGTACAAATATGATGGTAAAAGTAATAGCAAATAAGCAGTTAGCGAAAAATAACAAATAATACAGAAATGACAATGAGCATTATTACACTACAAATGGATCAATACAAATACCAATAGAAATAGCGCTATTGATAATGAACAATACCAATAATTTACCTTTATTATCAACAATACAGTTGTTTAAATGCAACAATACATATACGTAATGATAACTTGAGATACGAAAGAATGCAGAAAAATGGAAGGAGAGAAAGAGAAGCAACCTACATTAACCTTGTAGATTGTTATAGTCACAATAGGTTAAGCTTTGTCAGTGTGCCGTGTGTTACACCCAGTTTACCCTAGGGCAGGGGTGCTCATTACGTCGATCGCGAGCTACCGGTCGATCTCGGAGGGTGTGTCAGTCGATCACCAGCCAGACATTAAAAAAATAGTCCTAAAAATGAGCGATCATAAATCTTCACAATGACGTCATTTTCGTCACTTGATTGACATTCACGGCACCCGAGGGTCTTCTGAGATGACACTGGCTGCTGCCAGCTCATTAAAATTACCGACTGGAAGGCGAGAAACACTTTATTTCAACAGACTCTGGCGCCGTACCTGTCGTCAAAACTCCAAAGACCGACTGCACAGTTGCACAGTTGCGCTAACAAAATAGGAGTCTCAGAAAGCTGGCGTGCACAAGCTAGCAAGCTACGGAGTTTGCCGGCAATGTATTTCTTGTAAAGTGTATACAAAGGAGTACGGAAGCTGGACAAATAAGATGCCAAAAACCAACCACTTTCATGTGGTATTGGACAGAAAGGAGGACTTTTTTTCTCCTCCATTCGAAAATGCGGACCTTATCAGCACCACTGTCTGATTCCTATCAATGCAAGTCATCAGAATCAGGTAATACACCAACTTATATTCTTGTCTTCATGAAAGAAAGGAATCTATATGTGTTAAACATGCTTGTATTATCTTTAAACACCTTTAACTTATTAATAATATTAACTATGTGTTAAACATGCTTGTATTATCTTTAAACACCTTTAACTTGTTAACAATATTAACTATATGTATTAAACATTCTTGTATTATCATTAAACACCTTTAATTTTTTAACAATATTAACTATGTGTTAAACATGCTTGTATTATCATTAAACACCTTTAACTTGTTAACAATATTAACTATATGTATTTAACATGCTTGTATTATCATTAAACACCTTTAATTTTTTAACAATATTAACTATATGAGTTAAACATGCTTTCATTATCTTTAAACACCCTTTACTTGTTAACAATATTAACTATATGTATTAAACATACTTGTATTATCATTAAACACCTTTAATTTATTAACAATATTAACTATATGTGTTAAACATGCTTGCATTATCATTAAACACCTCTAACTTGTTAACAAAAACATATATTTCATAAATAAGTAAATATAAATTATATATATGAATGAGGTAGATCCCCACGACTTGATCAATTGAAAAGTAGCTCGCCTGCAGAAAAAGTGTGAGCACCCCTGACGTACACTTATTCAGCCTGTTGTTCACTATTCTTTATTTATTTTAAATTGCCTTTCAAATGTCTATTCTTGGTGTTGGCTTTTATCAAATACATTTCCCCAAAAAATGCGACTTATACTCCAGTGCGACTTATATATGTTTTTTCCTTCTTTATTATGCATTTTCGGCCGGTGCGACTTATACTCCGGAGTGACTTTTACTCCGAAAAATACGGTACTTTAAATGGGCTTGAACGCTCTACTTTTCATGATTTGATTTTTGACAAGAATGCTTGCAAAAATGTTGCCCCGATTTTTTGTATACCATGGCGGTTATCTTACAAACTGCTTTACAGAATTAGATGAAAACTCATATCCTTCTTTCAAATTAACCATCATGGGGCCAAAGAAAGTTGCGGGGGCCACCACTTTGATAAAGAAAGTGAGAAACTAAATAAAATTTAAGAAAACCCTCTTAGAGAAATATGAAAGTGGTGTCCGCGTTGCTCTCGCCTCCACCCTCTCCACTTTTCGACATCTTCACCAACACTAGCCTTTAAAAAAGGTCAAAGTGATGTTATTGTGACGACCGGGTCGCATTGTGATGCGGGGTTTTCTTCTCTCAGGATGCAACGGACTTCGGCCACAGCGTGCAGGTAGAAAAATGATATATTTAAGGAATAAATCAGACGGGAACAAAGAAAAACGTGCACATAGCACTTAAGGTAAAAAGTAAAGGGGCTAGCGTGGGAGCTAGCAAGTCAAAAGAGCCTAGCGTGGAAGCCAGCAGGTACAGAGCATGAAACAAAAGTCGTCAACTGTCCATCCATTCATCTTCTTCCTCTTATCCGAGGTCGGGTCGCGGGGGCTGCAGCCTAAGCAGGGAAGCCCAGACGTCCCTCTCCCCAGCCACTTCGTCCAGCTCCTCCCGGGGGATCCCGAGGCGTTCCCAGGCCAGCCGGGAGACATATTCTTCCCAACGTGTCCTGGGTCTTCCCCGTGGCCTCCTACCGGTTGGACGTGCCCTAAACACCTCCCTAGGGAGGCGTTCGGGTGGCATCCTGACCAGATGCCCGAACCACCTCATCTGGCTCCTCTCGATGTGGAGGAGCAGCAGTCAACTGTTGCAAATAGCAAATTAGGAAGCCAGACCAAGTGAGGCCAGGGCAAAGACTAAATAGTCCTCTGATTAGTGCCCGGACAACAGGTGAGCGTCTCGAACACTAGCCAGAGGCAGCTGAGTGCAATCTGCCGTCATGGCAACTGAAACAAACAAACTCAAGAGGTGCTGAAAACACAAGTAACTAGAAAAGGTAAACAGAATATGATCCGGGCCGCGGATCATAACAGTTATGTCATCATTTATCATTTAATTTGTCATTTACATGCATTTTGCATAATTTTCGTCATGTATTACCATAACTATCCCTATTAGTTTATTATGTTTTGGGTGTTTGGAAGGGATTGATTGGCTTTACATTATTTCTTATGCAAAAAAATTGCTCCAGTTTTGGGCTGACATTTTGACACGGATTACTGCTTTTTATCCAAGTGATTTCTACAGTATTGTTCTTTAAGAAGATGTAGGGCCTGATCTACTAAAGCACAAATGTCGAACGGAAGGCCCTGGGTACAGATTTGGCCTACCACATAATTTTATATGGCCAGTGGAAGCCTGGAAATAATATGTGTCAAGTACTCATCTTCTCTTACTAAATGTATTTGTGCTGTCCGTTTTGACAGAAAAACAATACACGTACTGCATGCAATTGCTTATATTTTTATTCAATATTACCTTATAATGTAACAAAAAGTATATTTTTATATTATATACATTACAAAGATTTCCTTCTTAAAATAAAAATGGAAATTCAAATATCTGCTCTACTTGTTTATGAATCTGAAATAATACTGTTGCTCATGTTCATAATGTAATGTTAGTTACAGTGAATGAATTTAGATTGGAATGTAGTTCTATAATAATCTATAATATAATATGTATAATCTATAATAATCATAAGTATGAAATGTCCGATAATATCGGCCGATAAATGCGTTAAAATGTAATATCGGGAATTATCGGTATCGGTTTGTTATTATCGGTATGTTTTTTTTTTGTTGTTGTTTTTTTTATTAAATCAACATAAAAAACACAAGATACACTTACAATTAGTGCACCTACCCAAAAAAACTCCCTACCCCATTTACACAAAAGGGTTGTTTCTTTCTGTTGTTAATATTCTGGTTCCTACATTATATATCAATATATATCAATACAGTCTGCAAGGGATACAGTCCGTAAGCACACATGATTGTGCGTGCTGCTGGTCCACTAATAGTACTACCCTTTAACAGTTAATTTTACTCATTTTCATGAATTACTAGTTTCTATGTAACTGTTTTTATATTGTTTTACTTTCTTTTTTATTCAAGAAAATGTTTTTAATTTATTTATCTTATTTTATTTTATTAATTTTTTTTAAAAGTACCTTATCTTCACCATACCTGGTTGTCCAAATTAGGCATAATAATGTGTTAATTCCACGACTGTATATATCGGTTGATATCGGTATCGGTTAATATCGGTATCAGTAATTAAAGAGTTGGACAATATCGGAATATCGGATATCGGCAAAAAGCCATTATCGGACATCCCTAATCATAAGCTATTAGTTTAATGTTTCCTAATAATGCAACAAATATTACATCATCATACATTGCAAACTTTTTGGTTAAAATAGGAATAAATATCTGATTGACTTATGATTTCAAAGCTAGTTTTCCATTAAATTACACATTGTCAAAATGACAATACATTTTAGAGTAAAATAAATAAACTGGCTGTTCAGTCACCAGAATTTTACCATTAAAAAAACTGATATCGCTTACAGTAATACACTGTAAAAATAGATTTTACGATAACAAGCCGCTCAGTCACCAGAATTTTACTGTAAAAAACAGTGGTGCCGTTTTTCTACTTACAGTAACACAGTAAAAATAACAACAACCATTGATTTTACAAATAAAAACCCGGCCGCTCTGTCTCCAGAATTTTACACTAAAAACAGTGGTACCATTTTTCCATATACAGTAATATGCTGTAAAAAAAACAAAAAATAAACACCATACATTTTACGATAAAATGACGGGGACTGAGCTGTCAGTCTACGGAGTACGTCAAAAAACATACAATGATCACAATACTGTATAATAATATCAAGAGGTGAATCCTTATACATTATATTCATGTATTACTCACTATTACAAGCGGCCCTCTGAGGGCAGTCATAACTGCGATGTGGCCCTCAGTGAAAAGGAGTTTGACACCCCTGTTAAGGATTACACCTCTTGTACGAGCTAAATAGAAAGCATTTAGCACGTCTGTCTTCGTGTACAGAATAGAATGTGTGCTGATTAGTAGAACGGCCACAATACTGGGAGGAGGGGATGCAGATATAATCATTTAGCACTCGCAATTTGATTTATCAAACCTGAAATTGTTTTGCGGCCGCTGTTTTGCATCTGCATTTAGCACGTTTGAAAGTTATGTGCAAAGTGGCACAGTTACGCAGAAATGTCTGTGAGAAAGGAGGGGATTGCTCTGCAAAGACAGACGATAGAGAGAGAATCCTCTGTCTGGGTGTGTGTCAACATACAAACCCCGTTTCCATATGAGTTAGATGTAAATATAAACGGAATACAATGATTTGCAAATCATTGTATTCCGTTTATATTTACATCTAACACAATTTCCCAGCTCATATGGAAACGGGGTTTGTAGTTTGACTGTCAGAAATAAGAATAATAGACATATCGCCTATTCAGTACAGACATTTATATCCTTCATATAGCGTGGTCATCCCCACTTTTGCACTTGTTATAAATATTACAGTACATGCATTTTTATAGTTTGCACACACTATTTAGCACTTGTTATTTGGGTCTTAGTTGATCAGGCCCACAAGGAACAGTATTGAAAAAAATGCTGAAATGTACTCACTTGTGAGAGATACTGTACTTGCACGGTAACACCGTGTAAAACTATTTTGCAACAATTTTTTTATTAAAACACAGCCAAATAATGGTGTCAATCTTTGGGCACCTCATGATTTGATTTGATTCCGATTCTTGGGGTGACGATTCGATTCAGAATTGATTCTTGATTCAACACGATTCTCGTAATGTATTATTTGGTATTTAAATTATAATAGCACCTTTTCAAAACAAGTTACAAAAGTTTTTCCTGGCTGCTGACGTATGACTTGTGGCCTGAAAAACTTATTTAAAAAAATCCATTTTCAAAATAGTATTTAAAATCACAGAAGCTTCATGAATCTAATAAAATACAATACAGCCACCCCAACTCCAAACCAATCCTATCTCTACAATACTTAGAATATACATTTACAAAGCAATTGAGAAGACATACAAATGCAATACTTATTTGTCATGACCTGTGCCCAGGTCATGTCATGTTGTGTTGTTATTCTCATAGTTTTTTTGTTTACTTCCGTTTGTGGGATAGGTTGATTGGCAACACTAAATTGGCCCTAGTGTGTGAATGTGAGTTTGAATGTTGTCTGTCTATCTGTGTTGGCCCTGTGATGAGGTGGCGACTTGTCCAGGGTGTACCCTGCCTTCCACCCGAATGCAGCTGAGATAGGCTCCAGCGACCCCCCGCGACCCCAAATAGGGACAAGCGGTAGAAAATGGATGGATGGATGTAGCGCTCCTTGCCTTCCTTTGCTTACGTTCTCATTGCTAGGAGCGCTTGAGCTTACACACCGGTTCCTGTTTGTTGGTTCGTATCTAAACCTGCTGCCTGCTGCCGCCACTAACCACTCCCCTTTCCCACGAATCTCACTCTGCCAGTCCTTGCAGGATTTTTGTTCGCTCTTCGCAACAGTTTACATTTTTCATGTTTGGTTGTGATTCTATACCAAGACAGCCACGATTCATGCTAATCCGCTTGGCTAGTTTGCTAAGGCAGCTTCACATTCGCTTGGCAGCAGCGCATCCTCTTTTGTATTTCGCCTTACTAAAGGATTAAATGTTTCATCTTACCTACACTCTGCTTCCCGCCTTTCCTTCCGCGTCCGTGGGAACACAGCCATCGCAGGTATGCGACTCGAACAAAACACTTATCATATACAATACTAAAAAAAAGAAAAAAGAAAAATCAATAAAAGCAGCAATATCGTTTTAATGTTGTAAAAATGTATTCTTTAATAAAAAAGTAAAAAAAGGTTTAACTATATATAAATTATGTATATATGCACATATAAGTATGTACATATGTCTGTATATGTGTGTATGGATATATATGTGTATATATATACTGTGTGTGTGTGTGTGTGTGTGTGTGTGTGTGTGTGTGTGTGTGTGTGTGTGTGTGTGTGTGTGTGTGTGTACGTATATATATCGTATATATATATGTGTATATATATGTATATATATATATATATATATATATATGTATATGTGTATAAATAAATACATATACAGTATATATAATGTATACATATATATATAGCATATATATACATATATATGTGTAGGGATGATACTCAAAACCGGTTTTCCCTATTGTTCGATAAGAAAAGAACCGAGTCCTCGGACTCGAATCCCTTTTTGAGAACCGGTACCCGTTATCGAGACCACTATAGTAAAGAAAAAGAGTTGGTTCTGTATTCGAATCCCTCGGAACGAATCCCGTCCCGACCAGAAATGCCCCGTGGGACATCACAAGAAATGACGTCACATAGCTCAGTCATTAGGCGCAGATAGCGAAAGCAGGAAAAACAATGGACCGCAAAAAGCGCTCCAAGGTGTAATAAAGTTCAAAACAAAAGGTATAATCCAATGAATAACTTTACTGAGAGATTTGAGCAGGGTACAAACACATGACCAACACTTTTACGACCAACCGGAAACATAGCAACCAGGCTAGCAACGCACCTCCTTTACGGCAGCTGTCGCAACGTTCTTAAAACAACCGCAGCACATACATATATATACAACATATATGACATCTCCCTTTTTTAACTTTTGTTTTTCTTTCCTTGTAAACAAAACAAAATCACACAGTATATGTGTTGTCTGTCTAATTATAAATAATGCAGACAAGGCGTGTTGGCTGAGTTCTTGACGTTTACTTTCACAGCGTGCTCATAACCTCATTCTTAGCTGTCGGGTGGCGACATGCAACAACACTTTTCGGGGCTACCGCGCATGCTCGTCACTCCCGTTGCACGCTGGGTAGTGTAGTTGTTATATTCCCTAGCTCATAACATCACATCTTTCCCCCTATAAAGAAATAATGTTAACTCAATAAAGTGTATTTCTTTTTTTTAGCTTTAACTTTTCATTGTTTAGCATTGTAACCACATTTGCAAACAACTTTTCTCTTCATATAATTTTCTTTCAATAAAGAAATAAAGTGCAAAAATGTCAAAGCATCATGACAGTTATGTCAAATAGCAGCAGAAGTGCACTTTTTGGAGAGCTGTATTATTTTCAGTTTTGTGCCCAAGGGACTGATTTTATTTAACACTATATTATTATTTATACACCTATAGTGATCACAGAGACAGGTTGTTTTTGTGTTACTGTATATATTTCTTTTTCTGAAAAATCCCACTTAATATACTTTGGGTAACAATAGTCAATATTTATTTATTTTATTTTATTTTCTTAGGGGGTAACAGTCAATATTTATGTATTTTATTTTATTTTTTTAGAGGGGTAACAGTCTATATTTATTTATTTATTAGATTTAATTTTTTTTTTATATAATAAAAGTGAGCTTTTGTGAAACCAAATATTGTGTGTTTTTTTCCATTTACAACAACCTATCTGGACTCGATAAGAGAATTGATAAGGAATCGGTTCGATAAGAGGATTCGATAATAGGCTCGAACTCGATAATTTCTTATCAAACATTATCCCTATATATGTGTATTAAAAAAAAATATATATATACAGTATATAGATATATATATATCCATCCGTGTGTGTGTGTGTGTGTGTGCGTGTGTGTGTGTGTGTGTGTGTGTGTGTGTGTGTGTGTGTGTGTGTGTGTGTGTGTGTGTGTGTGTGTGTGTGCAATTTGAATGTGAATCGAAATTTGGAAGCACCTTTACAGTCAATACAATAAAGTGTAAACCTCATAGAAAATGAAGAAAATAAATTTTTTGGGCAGTATGGGTGTATGTTAAAGCTAAAATGATCAAAGTCCTAAACAAATAAAATAGTAATAAGAAGCTGCTGCTGTAATGAGACGTATGGTCCTGCTGCTTATACTGAACCAACACTAACAGACCCGACAAATATTCACCACCGGTCTTGCACCTCTGCCATCCACCGTGAAACCAAACGTTTCATATAACCTTAAGGGACTCAATTAATTTGTAACCATATAATCCTATTTTTGATACATTATTCCTCCCCTTGTGTAGCTTTGGACGGTTATGTGAGGCCCGAGTCTGAAATCTCCTGCTGCTTCACCAACGTCCATCACGGTCCCAACATATAATGCCTGCAAGTGGGACTGTTTAGACAAGAGAAGTGCGCTGGGCTAGCTGCCATCACGGTGCAGCGGCGTGTGAGTGTTGGCGGCTGTACCAGAGATTTGAGTCTGATTGACAAAAAGCACTAAACTGTGCCGCTTTGTCATAATAATACTCAGCTAATTCAAATAAACAAGCACAAAGTTGGTCGGAGGTATGGAACAAGATACGCCACACAGGATCAAACAGCAGCGCACAGAATGAAGTGATGTCATGGGGGAGACGCCCAAAGTTCAAGAGGTGAAGATTTGTTATTGATAGCAGGCCCAATTTTTGACTTGTATTGGTGTAATTATATCTATATTTGAACATCGTTTTGGGCAGTAGTACCATATCAAAATAATGTTTAAACAATGGAACCTCTTGGTGGTTGTTGATCAGCCTCCATTTTTTTTCAGCCTTTGAAACATTACTTCTGATTATAGAAATAATCTAATCCAGGGTCCCTTTTGTAAAACTTTATGAACTGAACAAGCATGTTTAATATTCTACGGTCATTTAAATGGTAAATGGGTTATACTTGTATAGCACTTTTCTACCTTCAAGGTACTCAAAGCGCTTTGACACTATTTCCACATTCACCCATTCACACACACATTCACACACTGATGGTGGGAGCTGCCATGCAAGGCGCTAACCACCACCCATCAGGAGCAAGGGTGAAGTGTCTTGCTCAAGGACACAACGGACGTGACTAGGTTGGTAGAAGCTGGGGAGCGAACCAGGAACCCTCAGGTTGCTGGCACGGCCACTCTCCCAACTGCGCCATGCCGTCCCCTTCAAAAACTTCACATGTTGTATTTTTCCATTGTCAAAGTGTAAAAAGAAGTTAACCACTATAAAATGTAAAAATAACAAAAAACATATCTGCATACATACTTCTTGTTTTTCTTCTTATGCTTCTTCGACTTGTACTTCTTTTTTGTCTTCTACTACTTCTTTTTCTTCTGCTACTTCTTCTTTTTCTTCTTCTTCTTCTTCTTCGTGTACTCATGTTTTTTGTTTAAAACGAAAAAAAAACAGCATTAAATCATGTATACAGTATAATGACATATTTTTAATCATACTAATGCACACAATTTCAAAACTATGCTACGTACAGTAATAAATGGACGGCGTGGCGCAGTTGGGAGAGTGGCCGTGCCAGCAACCTGAGGGTTCTTGGTTCAATCCCTACCTTCTACCAATCTCGTCATGTCCGTTGTGTCCTTGGGCAAGACACTTCACCCTTGCTCCTGATGGGTGGTGGTTAGGGCCTTACATGGCAGCTCCCGCCTTCAGTGTGTGAATGTGGAAATAGTGTCAAAGCGCTTTGAGTACCTTAAAGGTAGACAAGCGCTATACAAGTATAACCCATTTACCATTTAAATTGAGTGCTCCTAAAAGATTGACAACATATTGCAATAGGACTGCGCCATCTGAATACAAAGCACTGTCAAAAAACGACAGATCTACAGTAAGAAACCAAAAATACACAGTTACCTTTAATCAAAATGTTATTTTTCCTTATTCGGTTATTGTCGTATTAAAGACAACCTATTACACTCATACAATGCGATATGTGGTTAAAAGCAGGGATGTCCGATAATGGCTTTTTGCCGATATTCCGATATTGTCCAACTGTTTAATTAGCGATACCGATATCAACCGATACCGATATCAACCCATGGCCTAAGGTAGATATATACAGTGATGTTATGAGCTAGGTAACATAAGAACTACATTACCCAGCATGCCACAGTAGTGAAGAACATGCGCAGTAGTCGCGTTTAGCCATGCCAGCAGCAGGATGTTTTTGATGAGCACGCTGTGGAGTAAACTTTAAGAACTCAGCCAACACGCCTCGTCTGCATCTTTTATGATTAGACAAGACAACACATATATTTGCAAGGCCATTTTCAAGAAGGATATTTAAAGAGAAGCTACATCTTGTGAGACCATGTCGGCCAACCCCGGAAGCTCGAATGGGTTCTACAGATTGTGAGTTCAGATATTTTATTTCTTAATTTTTTTCCACGTTTAATATGTTTTTTGCAATTTTAATTTTGACAGTACCACGTAAGATATGTTTTAATTGCTGATGCGGGTTTATTGATTTTTAATTGCGCCAATGCGCCACAAAAAAAACAGTTTTGTACACTGTTGTTGGTGGTGGTTCAATGCCCAGTAGTGTGTAAACGTGTTTCTGTATAGTATTTCTCCAACAATGGTCATGTGTAGGGATGTCCGATAATGGCTTTTTGCCAATATCCCAATATTGTCCAACTCTTAATTACCGATACCGATATCAACCGATACATACAGTCGTGGAATTAACACATTATTATGCCTAATTTGGACAACCAGGTATGGTGAAGATAAGGTCCTTTTTTAAAATATTAATAAAATAAAATAAGATAAATAAATTAAAAACATTTTCTTGAATAAAAAAGAAAGTAAAACAATATAAAAACAGTTACATAGAAACTAGTAATTCATGAAAATGATTAAAATTAACTGTTAAAGGTTAGTACTATTAGTGGACCAGCAGCACGCACAATTATGTGTGCTTACGGACTGTATCCCTTGCAGACTGTATTGATATATATTGATATATAATGTAGGAACCAGAATATTAACAACAGAAAGAAACAAACCTTTTGTGTAAATGGGGTAGGGAGGTTTTTTGGGTTGGTGCACTAATTGTAAGTGTATCTTGTGTTTTTGATGTTTGTTTAATAAAAAAACAAAAAACGATACCGATAACAAAAAAAACGATACCGATAATTTCCGATATTACAATTTAAAGTATTTATTCGCCGATAATATCGACAGGCCGATATTATCGGACATCTCTAGTTAAAAGTACACATTTTAATTCAACAGAAATAATGTGCAAACATGTTTCAGTGCAGTGGTAGTTTTAAAAACGGATTTAAATCACTGATATAATAAATCCAGCTGTCATCTGCTTCAACGTCCTCTCATTGTTTTCAAGTACTTTGTGGTATAGTATCACCACTGAAAGTGCAAATACCGGTCTCCTTTTTTTTTCCAATATGCAAACAATGCATTCCATTTTCATTTTTGATGATAACTGCAAAAACGTAGGCCAAGTATGTGTTGTCTTTGTTTATGTATCAGTTTATTGTTCCAAGCATGTGTCCCCTTATGACTAGGACTGTTTGTTCTAAAATAGATTGAATGCAGGCGCTAAAGTTGGGTCACAACTTTAAAAATATAAACAGCTTATTGGTTTTCCTAAAAAAAAAAAAAAAAAAGAAGAAGCACACATTATTCCAAAACACAAAAAGGTCAAAAGTTGTTTTTTAATCGAATTAAGTACGGGTTCATCAAAAGCGTGGCTAACAATAGCAATGTGTTAGGTGGTTGTGCATAGATGCATTTTGGGAAAGGTTCCACAGAATATTGACTAACCATTCTCTGATGTGTGTGCTCTCTGTAAAATTGGCCTCATTTCCTTGCAGCATACACATATGCATGCCACACACACACACACACACACATACACACACACACACACACACACACACACACACACACACACACACACACACTGCTTATTATTAGTCACACTTGAGCACACAAAAAATACACATGGTTTTACACACAACACAAAACTAACTGAAAAGGTCAAAATGATTTGAAGAAGGATTTTTTTTTAACATACTAATATTTTAGAGCATGCACTACCGCCTCTGTATCACTCAACCCAGTTTCTAATTCCAATGTTTTTTTAAGAAACACTGCGCCATCCGCAATGTGCGCATTCAAAACTATTAGTAGAGTTACTGAAGTGGAATCAAACAAACACAGCCTTATGTCGCCAAATTTCAAATTAGTGGATATTAGCAACTCCTTAATGTGGGACTCACCTTCCTGTTTCCTTGATGGAAGAGGCGATAAAACACACACACACACACACACACACACACACACACACCAACACACACCAACACACACACACACACGTACGTTGATAAACACACAAATATAGGAAGTGCAGGACTGTTGCCCAGTCTCCCATGTCTGACTGACTGAATGGAAATCCCCTCAGTGGTATTTACCAACACAATGACTAAATTCCCTTACAAAGACTGTGAAATAAGTCCAAAATGAACTGTATATGCAACATTAACTCCTTATCTTCTTACCTGCAGCCTGAAGGTGGATGTGTGTGCAGAAGTGGGTGGAACGGGCATCCCCAGCTCTGTGGGTAAGCCGCCTGCTTCCTTTATAGCTCATCATCCATAGTACAGAAACCATGGTGCAATCATTTCCGTGAAGTCGGAATTATTAATTATAGCTCAAATATGTTTAGAGCTTGTGCATAAAAATACAAAACCCAAAACCAGTGAAGTTGGCACGTTGTGTAAATCGTAAATAAAAACAGAAAACAATGATTTGCAAATCCTTTTCAACTTATATTTAATTAAATAGACTTCAAAGACAAGATATTTAATGTTTGAACTGAGAAACGTTTTTTTTTTTTTTTACAAATAATCATTAACTTAGAATTTAATGGCAGCAACACATTGCCAAAAAAGTTGGCAAAGCGGCATTTTTACCACTGTGTTACATGGCCTTTCCTTTTAACAACACTCAGTAAACGTTTGGGAACTGAGGAGACCAATTTTTGAAGCTTTTCAGGTGGAATTATTTCCCATTCTTGCTTAATGTACAGCTTAAGTTGTTTAACAGTCCGGGGGTCTCAGTTGTGGTATTTTAGGCTTCATAATGCGCCACACATTTTCAACGGGAGACAGGTCTGGACTACAGGCAGGCCAGTCTAGTACCCGCACTCTTTTACTACGAAGCCATGCTGTTGTAACATGTGCAGAATGTGGCTTGGCATTGTCTTGCTGAAATAAGCAGGGGTGTCCAGGAAAAAGACGTTGCTTGGATGGCAACATATGTTGCTCCAAAACCTGTATGTACCTTTCAGCATTAATGGTGCCTTCACAGATGTGTAAATTACCCATGTCTTGGGTACGAATACACCCCCATACCATCACAGATGCTGGCTTTTCAACTTTGCGCCTATAACAATCCGGATGGTTCTTTTCCTCTTTGGTGCGGAGGACACAACGTCCACAATTTCCAAAAACAATTTGAAATGTGGACTCGTCAGACCACAGAACACTTTTCCAGCCTATGTGGTGATATCCTTTACACACTAATGTCGGTTTTTGATCCAGTACCGCCTGGGGGATTGAAAGTCACGGGCTTGCCGCTTACGTGCAGGGATTTCTCCAGATTCTCTGAACCTTTTGATGATATTACGGACCGTAGATGGTGAAATCCCTAAAATTCCTTGCAATAGCTCGTTGAGAAATGTCGTTCTTAAACTGTTCGACAATTTGCTCACGCATTTGTTGACAAAGTGGTGACCCTCGCCTCATCCTTGTTTGTGAATGACTGAGCATTTCATGGAAGCTGCTTTTATACCCAATCATGGCACCCACCTGTTCCCAATGATTCTGTTCACCTGTGGGATGTTCCAAATAAGTGTTTGATGAGCATTCCTCAACTTTTGTCAGTCTTTTTGTCACTTGTGCCAGCTTTTTTGAAAAATGTCGCTGGCATCAAATTCCAAATGATTTGCAAAAAATAAAGTTTTCCAGTTCGAACATTAAGTATCTTGTCTTTGCAGTCTATTCAATTGAATATAAGTTGAAAAGGATTTGCAAATCATTATATTCTGTTTTTATTTACGAATTACACAACGTGCCAATTCACTGGTTTTGGGGTTTGTATTTAAAAACACTCAAATAAAAATAGTATTGTTCATAAGTAGCCAGAACAATATTATTATAAAACATATTCCCCCGCCAAGATAGTTCAATGTGTGGCTATTTATTTGTTAAATATATATATTTTTAATTATACTTGATTATAAGTGTGTATGAGTACTTTCTGAGCACATTCAACAATACAGTGATGATAATGATCATTTTGGTGGCAATAACCGTGATATGAAATTATGATACCGTTACATCCCGAGTATGACACATCTTCTCGTGCCTCACGTTCCCCTTCAGACCTCAGAGCAGAGCTGCATTTGGATTGGTTGAAAGGCATCCGAGGAGGCGTGAGGCGTGTCCTCTTCTTGGACTCCCAGCAGCCTCAACTCACCGGACTCCTAAAACTGGGTCACAAGCATCCGAAGGCCTGCCTCAACTACACCATTTATCTCAGGGTGAGCAGCTCATATAAATGTTTATGGCCACTTGATGATGGGCCTTTATATAATGGCTGTATCGCCGCAGGAGGAGGACGAGTTCCGGGACAAATTGTCTCCCATCTCATTGGCTCTGAACTACAGCCTGGCCCCTCCCACTCAGGGCCATGCGCTGCCACCTGTCCTGAACTACTATAGCAGCACCTTCCTGCAAGAGCTTGTGGGTACAAACGCCATGTCAACCTAACTCATACATGTCTTTAAAAGCTATTCAGCCTCTAGATCAGGGGTGTCAAACTAATTTTAGATCGGGGTCCACATGGGGAAAAAATCTACTCCCAAGTGGGCCGGACTGGTAAAATCACGGCACGATAACTTAAAAATAAAGATAACTTCACATTAGAGATGTCCAATAATGGCTTTTTTGCTGATATTCCGATATTGTCCAACTCTTAATTACCGATACCGATATCAACCGATACCGATATATACAGTCGTGGAATTAACACATTATTATGCCTAATTTTGTAGTGATGCCCCGCTGGATGCATTAAACAATGTAACAAGGTTTTCCAAAATAAATCAACTCAAGTTATGGAAAAAATGCCAACATGGCACTGCCATATTTATTATTGAAGTCACAAAGTGCATTATTTTTTTTTAACATGCCTCAAAACAGCAGCTTGGAATTTGGGACATGCTCTCCCAGAGAGAGCATGAGAAGGTTGAGGTGGGCGGGGTTTTGGGGTTGAGGTTGGGGGGGGGGATTGGGTAGCGGGGGGTGTATATTGTAGCGTCCCGGAAGAGTTAGTGCTGCAAGGGGTTCTGGGTATTTGTTCTGTTGTGTTTATGTTGTGTTACGGTGCGGATGTTCTCCTGAAATGTGTTTGTCATTCTTGTTTGGTGTGGGTTCACAGTGTGGCGCATATTTGTAACAGTGTTAAAGTTGTTTATACGGCCACCCACAGTGTGACCTGTATGACTGTTGATCAAGTATGCATGCATTCACTTGTGTGTGTGAAAATTCGTAGATATTATGTGATTGGGCCGGCACGCAAAGTAAGTACCTTTAAGGTTTATTGGCGCTCTGTACTTCTCCCTACGTCCGTAAAAAAGTCATACATTTTACTTTTTGAAACCGATACCGATCATTTCTGATATTACATTTTAAAGCATTTATCAACATCCCTACTTCACATTGTTTTCTTTGTTTAAAAATTAATGTTGTTGGTTTTACACTTACATGTTGCGGTTAATAGTATTCTATCTTTGTTTGTCGTCATTTATACTTTCTGAATAAATGATGTGATAATGTTCATCAGTCAACTCATTGGTGTTAATTTTCAACCTATCAAGATAAAAAACTAATATCAAAATCAAAATACAGAATATTATATATGTAATTTGCTCATTTTCCTCGACTGGTGCACTAACATCATGTGGTTTATTTTTTTAACATATGTAGCATCATCTACAACGATACAAAGAATTGCTATTGCGACATCTAGTGGACACATTTAGAACAGCAGTTTTTTTTTCATTCAAAAATTTCGTCTCATTTTTATACTAAGCAAACTCATCCCACGGGCTGGATAAAACCCGGATCAGGCCCGCGGGCCGTATGTTTGACACCCCTGCTCAAGATTGTGCTGTGGTGTGCATGAACATGTTTATTAGGTCAAACTAATGCACTTGACATGTATTATACAGCTTTTATATCCTATTTAGATCCTGGATTTGTGTAGTTTTACATGAATCAATTTTCCACTGAGTGTCCACACTTACACATTTTCTGCATAAGTGCATGCATGCTGAGAAGTACGGATTAATGCAGTGCCTGGATGGTGAGTGTGTAGTATTAGACCCTAATTCTTGACTACATAACGGAAATAACTAACTTGAGCGGTTGCAGTTCAGTCAAAAAGGAGAGACAAAGACAGATATTGGTGTTCATTTCTGGTAAGTGGGACTGACAGTTGAGGTGTCCTGATCTGATATTGATATCGGTCTGATATTAGCAAAAGCAAATCATGTATCAGATGATATTGGCTTGCATCTAAAATCTCTGATATAAGCTCCGATTCAAGCAGTCTACTTGTGCAAAGCTGGACAGCCAGTTAACATCTAAATGTCCGCCACTCAGCACACAAGGCTGCTCTTTTCTCCTATTTTAGTCAAGTCACTTTCAAAAGGTAAACATGGTACACTGTAGGCTAGTAGAGGTTAGTAGCTATGCAACAGCTGAGCACATTTTGCTTGATTGTAAAAATATGTCTATAAAGGAGCTGATCGGAGAAGTGAAAGAGGAGCGATGTTTATATGTTGTTAATATTCAGTAAATCCCATTTTCTTTATTTTGATGTACATTTTTGGTGTCCCATTCCGTAAAAAACTGTAAAGCTCCATTACGGGGTTTTTTTAGGTACTCTGTTCATATATTGTGACTTTTGGTGTTAGTGTTCCTGAAAAAAGGGAATCAAACACACATATTGTACAGCAGGATTTTACAGCTAAATGTGTACAGATAATTTATACATACATAAACATTCCCCCCCCCCCCAGACACATTTTTTCTCTCAATGTGGCCCCCGAGTCAAAATATGTGCCCAGCTCTCAGCTAAACATACGTTTTAAGTGTCCTTCATTGAATAATTATGCAGTCTAAAACATACAAAGTTTCCAAGGCGGAATCGCATTAGAAAGTATCCAGTAACAAGCGTGTCCGCATCATTCAATTTACTGTCATAGGCGTAATATAATGAATTATCGTGACCACTGGGTACCGCCAAAAACAAATGAACAACAAACAAAAGCATAAATCCGTCATAAGGTTAGTGTTTTTTCATACCTATCATTGTTTCTCGGTGTAAATTCACTTGATCAAACCTTTTCCGACGTTCTGCCCTACAAAATAATCCAAGTATGTCCTATGATTTGTGCTGATATTGTTCAAATAATATCATTATCAGGCAATACGCAAGGCTCTAATAATGGTACTGTATCAAAAGTGGAAAAAGTTGTATCAAGACCCCCTTTACTGACAGTAATCAGGGTAAGACAGCACTACACTTTTAAAATCTGCACATTCAGCAACTAAGTATGCAGTGTACATAGTACACATATTGAGTGCACTAACAAAATGTTCGATTTGAGACTCATTCTTTCTCAATTTGCTGTGATTTATCTTTAAACGTCTTTCTTCTCCCCAGGCCTACATTCTCCTGGACTGCGGGGACGACAATATTTGCATCCCGGACCTCAAGCTCTCTGCTGGCATGTAAGACACACAAGCATGGCCACGCCCTCTGACCTCCGCCAATAAACAATAAACACGTCAGGACAGCAACACACACGTCAGACCAAAAAACGTGTTATTCCTCAAACAATGAGATACGTTTACATCACAGTTGCTCACTGTACTTCAACTTGCCATGTGTTTGTCTACGTGAACTAGCCTTCTCTCTGTAGTGCTTCCAGCTGCATGCTGTCTCCATGGCAACATTATACAAACATCCTGTCACTTCCACACTACCGGGGTCAAGGGGATTCCATTTCAGACAAATGAATGAATCCCACATGAGTCATATTTAGAAAATTGGGCTAAGTCCTGTAGCATTCTGACACCCCATATACTGTGAATACAATTATCTGGACATTCTGTATGTTTCTAATCAGGCTGTCATTGTCACAAAATGGAATTAACTAGGGAGATAGCTTGAGAATAAAAACAAAGAGAAATAGTACGGCATGGACTTCCTTTAAGTTGAACCAAAAGCGTTGTGTTAATGTGTTTCTGTTCCAGATACACAGAAGATGATCAAATAAATAGGTCGAGTGATGCCTTAGTGAGTGTGTGGCACACAAACTACCCGTATTGACACTGCACTGAGTCTGTTTTAGTGTTTCAGAATGGCCTTCTGCTGAATCATTTTAGTCATATTAGAACTGCCAATAGAATCGATAATTAGCATATATAAGTATGTGAAAGCTCTCTTCCAGTGGGTCCTCTTGACCACCAAGTATCTCCAGGCGAGCCCGTTTCATGGTTTAAAATAGTTTTTATTTTTCCAACAATGTTTCTGGTTGCTTTTCAGCGGTAGTCTGTTGGTCTCGCGCTCTTGCTCCAGCTCCAGCTCCAACAACCTCTCTCCTCCCCGTTTGCTGCTTATACAGAGTGACAGGTGATTAGATAACAAGGCCCAGGTGGGCCATCTACGCACCTGTCACTGACTTCGAGGTCGGTCCTGGCACACCCCGCTTCGCTGCAGGCCCGCAGGCCACGCCCCCCCTCCACAAAGTAGTTTTGCTATTTTTAAACAAATAGCTGCGCAGAAAGGAATATGAAACACACAACTCTGGTCAATGAGAAAAGATTTTCTGTTATAAAATCAAAATAAACCCACACTTCAAAATGTATTATTTTTCTTAGTTCCATTTAGATCGATGATGAAGACAAAAACTAATGTCAAACTCGTTACGCCACTCCCCCCGAACTGTCATCGTGAGCCGAAAGGAGCACTTCCTGATGAACACAGTTTGAAATTTTGTAGTCAAATAACACAGCAGCTGTATCCAACTTTTTTTTTAAAGTGACACATTGAGGCATCACCAGATAGGACCATACCACTTTTTTATTTTCACACAGCGTCCTGGTTGTGCGGTGACTCAAAAATCAAAAAGAAAAAAAAATCTTCTTGTAAAACCTTTGTACTTCAGATGTTTTTTTTCCTTCCTGGTCTAGATTGGCAACACAGCACCAATACCTGTCACTTTTGAGCTTGGTGGTGCTAAATTTGTTTTTAAAGGGGACCCATGATGATTTTAATCTAGATTCAAAATACTTCCTTGCAGTTTACGTAAGTTAAGTTAAGTTTAAGTTTTGTTTTTTTATCATTATCAACAATGCATGTGGTTGCAGGCGGCAGGATTCCAGGATGCAGAGACGGCAGGCAAATGTTCCTCTGTGGTGCGCGCCTGTGCAATTGCGCACTGCTCAAGCGTCCTCTGCTCACGGCAAATCTATGCTGCGCACAAAATCAAATAAAAAAATAAGCGCATAACAATTTTCGACACACGGACACGACAGAGACAACAGTTTTCGTCATCATTGTTCAAATATTGTAACGTCTGTCGAGACGCTTTGAGGACATGAATTCCATCCATCACTTTACTGAGCAAAACTCTTCATTGTCGGCCATAAACACATCACCAAAACATTAGTAAAAAAAATGATATCTAGCAAAAGTGGTCATTTTCTGCAGTACAAACCAGACCAAAAGCAACTTTGTTATATCAACAGCAGCCGCTCGCTCTTTCTTACTTGCGCCAACACATGCACATATACTCACTTAGCCAGTGATGCGTTTACAGCCACACAAAAAGTCGGACAACTTCAACACCACACATAAAGTGTCATTCCAGGTCGTTACACTTTATAAATAAAGTTGATTTGATTTGATTTGATTTACCAATCAAATGTGTGCTTATTCTAGTGTCATTTATTAGGAATCTTAATTTATAAATATTAATCATGAAATGCTGTTAGTATAATAAATAAATACTAATAAAAATATATTTTTTTACAAACAGGAAGTTGCAGGAATGTACACATGATCCCCTGCTTACATGTCATTGTGCAACATGTGAATGTTTTAATGGGAACTAAATGCAATGTCTGAAAGGGGTACAAGTTATTTCCAAAGCAGGACCTCCACCCAGACAAACAATACAAGTACACACTTCATGAAAAACAATATTTTTTGTTATTGTCATCGTAAGTGGGCCTAAACACTTATTATATTAGAATTGGAAATGACTGCTGTCATTTGATTATAATAAGAGAATGTTGTCTGTCTATCTGTGTTGGCCCTGCGATGAGGTGGGGACTTGTCCAGGGTGTACCCCGCCTTCCGCCCGAATGCAGCTGAGATAGGCTTCAGCGACCCCGAAAGGGAAAAGCGGTAGAAAATGAATGGATGGATGGAGATTGAAATTGTTATTTAGTCAGGTTTGGGACAGGTGTGCTACTGGTGTAGCCACAGTGTGCACGTCCGATGTTGCTCACATGGGCTCCACTGAATGCTCAGGGAGTTTTTGCGTATGCTCACACACATGAAAAATTAGAGGGAACATTGACGGCAGGTGATATACAGGTTAGAGCAGAATAGGGATTTAATTAAGTACCAAGCAAAAGAAAATAATACAGGTCGTCCAAACATCAACGTGAGGCATGAACACAAGACAATGAACCATCATCGAGAATCAGGCGACACTGGTAGATAAACCATCCTGATCTGCAATTGGTGAGGAAAATAGCGCCCAGAAGTAGAGGTAAAGTTGTTAGAATAACATAGACAGATACAGCAAAACTAACCAAAACAGAAAGTTTAACGAACAACAGGAAAAAACACTAAACAAAGGAAAAACAACATCAAACCCAAAAACGCATAAGTGCGTACACGCTTGACAAGTACTTTTTTTTTTTTTTCATAAACATTACATAGATTTACCGGTCACAACATTAAAGGCCTACTGAAATGCGAGTTTCTTATTTAAACGGGGATAGCAGGTCCATTCTATGTGTCATACTTGATCATTTCGCGATATTGCCATATTTTTGCTGAAAGGATTTAGTAGAGAACATCGACGATAAAGTTCTCAACTTTTGGTCGCTGATAAAAAAACCTTGCCTGTACCGGAAGTAGCAGACGAGTAGCGTGACGTCACCGGTTGTGGAGCTCCTCACATCTGCACATTGTTTACAATCATGGCCACCAGCAGCGAGAGCGATTTGGACCGAGAAAGTGACGATTTCCCCATTAATTTGAGCGAGGATGAAAGATTTGTGGATGAGGAAAGTGAGAGTGAAGGGCTAGAGGGCAGTGGGAGCGATTCAGATAGGGAAGATGCTGTGAGAGGCGGGTGGGACCTGATATTCAGCTGGGAATGACTAAAACAGTACATAAACACAAGACATATATATACTCTTATTAGCCACAACACAACCAGGCTTATATTTAATATGCCACAAATTAATCCCGCATAACAAACACCTCCCCCCTCCCGTCCATATAACCCGCCAATACAACTCAAACACCTGCACAACACACTCAATCCCACAGCCCAATGTACCGTTCACCTCCCCAAAGTTCATTCGGCACATATATTTCCCCAAAGTCCCCAAAGTTACGTACGTGACATGCACATAGCGGCACGCATGTACGGGCAAGCGATCAAATGTTTGGAAGCCGCAGCTGCATGCGTACTCACGGTACCGTGTCTGCGCATCCAACTCAAAGTCCTCCTGGTAAGAGTCTCTGTTGTCCCAGTTCTCCACAGGCCAATGGTAAAGCTTCACTGTCATCTTTCGGGAATGTAAACAATGAAACACCGGCTGTTTGTGTCGCCTGCAATACACCGCTTCCCACCTACAGCTTTCTTCTTTGCTGTCTCCATTGTTCATTGAACAAATTGCAAAAGATTCACCAACACACATGTCCAGAATACTGTGGAATTTTGCGATGAAAACAGACGACTTAATAGCTGGCCACCATGCTGTCCCAAAATGTCCTCTACAATCCGTGACGTCACGTGCCGAGACGTTTTCAGCAGGATATTTCGCGCGAAATTTAAAATTGCACTTTAGTAAGCTAACCCGGCCGTATTGGCATGTGTTGCAATGTTAAGATTTCATCATTGATGTATAAACTATCAGACTGCGTGGTCGGTAGTAGTGGGTTTCAGTAGGCCTTTAAGTACACCTGCACACTCTGCATAAAAAAGGTGCTTTTAGCAACATTTATATGTCAGTTTTTTTGTGCACTTTGCATGATTACAGTACACAGTAAATTCCATTGTGTCAAATCAACACTTAAAGAGTTAAATTTAACACTATTCCCGAGTCTATATGGTCCTAACCTGAGCTGGTGTTAAATTTACTTTTTCCATAGTGTTAAATTTATAGATTTAAATGAACACTAAATAGAGTCAAAAAATGTTACACTGTAGAGTGTTGTTCAACTTATTTTTTTTTAACTCTGATTAGTGTAAATATTACTCTTGAGTAGTGTTGATAAATTACTCTTCTGTGGTGATAAATGTACACCAAGTTAAATGTATTTGCTCATTAACACTGCTTTGGTGTTCAAAAAGCTCTGATAAGGTTTCATAATATGTTGATTATTCACTCCCTTGCAGTGAAGAAAAAAATATTTAGTAAATAGTAAAAATGCTTTAACATTGCAGTGTTTATAAAACCTCACACTATTTCTGAAAAAAAAAAAGGTGCTCATTCTACTTGATTTACTCTTGTGCAGTGTCAAATTAAGTCTCAACAACTTTGTCTTGTAAATAGCAAGTGAGTGCAAAACACAGTAATACAATATCATACGTTTAATTACCTTTATTTCTTTGTCAGGCAGAACAATCAACTTTAGGGAGAGAATACAGAAAGGGTGACCTTAGGTCTGCAAGAAATGGCAATATGGGACAACATACAATGTGGAACATGATGTTCCATTCGCCATTTGAACATCAAATGGTTTGGAGTAAGGCAGTTTCTTTATGTCCAAAACCTTAACAACTTTGTCTGGATGCAACCTGACCTTATAGGCATGGTAATGCTCCTCAAAACACACAGTTTCCATCAGTTTCCCACAGAGTAATACATCATCAGCTTTGACAATAATATTTTTTATCTTACAAAACACAGGCATGTCAAATGCCACATCTGAACAGACAATGAAGTCACAGCGGTACTCTGTACACTTCCTCCATGGATGAGACAAAACCATTCATAGTAGACTGACTTAATCCAGCTACCTTAAGTTGTGCAACAGCAGTGGCACACATATCCAGACTGCTCCTATTAGCTTGTCTCGACTGTTCAGATGTTGTGGCTGACTCATCTACATTAACTGACACTGTTTCTTCTGTCCTGTTTAAGTGAACATAGGTGCCAATCTGTAGTTCAGTACACTCTGAGTGTTTTGTTTTCAAATGCTTCCTAAAACCAGAGAAAGTACCAAACACACCTCCACATCTAGTTTGAACGCATTTAAGGTTAAGATTTTTTCCAGGCAGGTAACCGTGAACTAAACGTAAATGACGAACAAGCATGTTTGAACTAGGGAACTCAGCCTGACAAACAAAACACTTAATGGTGGAAGACGAAAGTCAAACACTACAGAAGCAACCTTGTCCTAATTTCAGCAACACGAGGACTCTCTTTGACCTTCCCAACATCAATGTTGTACAAAGTAGTCTGGATGAATGTGTACATGTTGTGGAGCATGGTGTGGTATGATGTCGTAAACACAAAGTGTGTTTTAAACAGTTCATCAAAAGCACCAAGAGAGGAGTGTGACCTGCAAGGTATGGCATTCTTGTCGAGAATTATGAAGAACTGGTGGATTGTATTCTTCCTCACTCCAACAGCCAGGAGATAGGGTTGAGTGCTGGTAGTAATGGTGTCAAGATGTTCTTGGATGCTTGTTCCAGTCTATGGAGAGAAGAATAAAAAAAATCGACATGATTGTGGTTATATTATAGAAATGATTACATCAATTATTGTAAACTAAAAATCCTTTATTAGAAAACAATACAAACCTTCTTGAAGACCACAAGATGCTTCTCAGCCCGGGATGCAGAAACTTTTCCTGGCCTCTTCCGACCTAGAGCAGTCGGTGGGATCAAGTGTAAGAGCAGCAAAATCGATGAGAGGTCACTGTCCCAACCTGAAACAGAACAAGTTTGATAGCCTACTTCAAATGTGGACCAACAATTTAATTTAATACACTGCAAGGTCAGTGGCATTTTCATTACTATTCTTCAGGTGTTTTTAAAGTGCCATATTTTATTTATGTGTGTGTATGTATATATATATATATATATATATATATATATATATATATATATATATATATATATATATATATACATAAATAAAATATGGCACTTTAAAAACACCTGAAGAAGTCCTTTTTTTTTTCAAAAAAATCTTCTTGGTGAGGCCAAAGACTTTGGAATTTTGTTCTAATTATGGTTGTAAGTCTGCATTTTGAACATGCTTCCTCATTTAAATGGATGTATCCTTCCAAACATCTTACCAAAGTCAACGTTCACTTCAGCCCCATCCTCAGGAGGGTCAGCTGCCATCAGGAGTTCCTCAAGCTCAGTGATGGAGGGAAGCTTTCTGCATTGTTGGATGATCTTCTTTTTGAATGTGGTTGGCTACTTCTCCAGAAACTTGCCCGATACATCCTCTCCAAACAATAGAACAAAATCCTGTTCAACCTGTAGTGGGAAGTTAGGTACCAATTTTAAAATTACACAGTAAACGACAGTTAAAATGTGCAATAGTTGTACAACATTAATACAGAAAATATTGATGAGATAATTACCAAGCCTTTGATGTCTTTAAAAAACAGAAAATAAGATAGAATGTTGCTTGACTGCTGTGGGTCCAGGACCATGTTATGCTGATGGGCAAATGTCAGCTTCATCTTTTTGATGACCATTTCCACGTCAGCCGAATGTTTCATCAGTGACATCGCTTTCTTGCACTCATCTTCAGACAGGACAATCTCTGGAATGAATTGGGTAACTCGTCCAACAGTTGGTCCCCCCGACTTGTCTTCATCAGATGGTCCTTCCGCCAAAGCTAAACAATATGGGGACATACTACTCATGACAATCACATACAGTTCAAAACACTTTGTCAGCTGGATTTGACCCAACTTTTATGAAAAAATGTTTGGCTATTGGCTGAAAAGCATTGCAACAAATGCAACAAAACCAATAAGTGCTCATATGACTATTCTATTTAATACATTTTTCAAGAATAATATAGGATTACCTCCAAATGATGATCGCCTTTCTTTAGCACTGCATCTCTGAATAGTTTTAATTCTCCAGGCCAAGTACCCAGTACCACTGTTGCTATCATAAAAATGTTCCTTTGAGAGAATTGCAAAAATAGGCACTATTAGTCACAACATACTCTGGGACGACTCAAAATAAAAACTGTAACAACAATTAAGAGTGTGTAACTCACATAGCCATTCTTGGAAAATGGGTCTTTGAGGTTGGGGAACAAGTTCACAATTCCTTGTGCATACATTTCTTTCACCTGTCTAGATGGAGATGTACTTAAAAAAAAAAATCACATTAAAGTTTATTTGTCATACACACGTTTTATAAGATGTAGTGAAATGTTTATTATTTAGATTTAAAATTACTCTGAAACCTAAATAAGAACACATGTGCCAATCAAAACCAATTAACACCTTACCCATTCTTCTCCGTCATCTCAGCTGCCAGTATATTCACCAATTTTCTTCTGCTCTCATCTGTCAAGGACTTAGTTCGGTTGTATTCATTTATTAAATATTCTCCACCCGATTTCTTGGTAAGAATGGATTTCATCAGCTGAAATAAAAATATCAAACAAAAATATAAAACAGTTTAAGAAATTTATATTTAGTACAATACAATGTTAAAATCTGGACATAACTTAAACATAGCCCTCATACGATGCAATTTAAGATCATTGTTCGAACCATTTTAATCCTTGTTCAATAGAAAGCGTTAGTGCCTGTATGAAGTCTTACTTGCATAGCTTCAGAGTCCAGCCTCTGACGCTTTCTGGTAGGAGTGTCTTCAAGGATGATTGTGTCTGAATCCGATGAACAAACGAATGATTGGGACTTTGGAGAGGTTACCATGGAGACAGATTCTAACCACCATTGCAAAAAGGAGAAAGAAGACATGTTGGACACAATTTGCTCATAAACCCACACCTAATCTAATGGAGAATATCGGTTTGCTTTGAAAACAAAAAGTTACTTAGCTTGATTATAAATAAAGATTTACCTCTTCTCACTATTGGAATAAAAATGTTAATATAGCTTACAAATTTAAAGCGGTAACAAACCTGTTTCGTATTTGATGGTTAGTACCCCAGTGGATGGATCCTTCACAATTTCCTCAAAAACATCATCATTTATCTCAGTCCCTGAACTGTCAACAACTTTGACACCTTCTGTTACAGCTGGGACATCGAATTTGGAAAATGCTAGGAAACAGAAAAAAAGCAGAAACCGTCATTTGATATATTTTTTAAATGAGTTTCAAATCAGTTATTTTGAAGCAAAACATACAGCCAAAGTTGAAAGGCCCAGTCAAAACAAATACTGTATACACAAATATAAGAAAAATGATCATTAGAAAAACCTAATGACTTGATACTCCTATATATAATTTCAAATAGGGCTACCAAAAAAAGGGCCAACAAATGTGAAATTGCACATTCAATTCAAAAAACACATAAAATGAAACATGATTTATGATACCTGTAATCTTATCTGCATATCTTCACGCTGGTAAGCTAACAGGTGATTGTTTAGTAACCTCGCCATTAACAATGTAGAAGCAAAAATATTTACACACACACCTCATGATTTTGTGCTCTGGCCACCTACGCTCAATAGTGTCTAGACCAGGGTTACTCACTATTTAATCTTGTGTGTTTTGGCGTATTTTGTGTGTTTTTTAAGTCATTTCATGGGTTTTTGTAGTGTTATGTGTGTTTTGTGGGGTATTTTATGTGTTTCAAGTCATTTTCTGAGTATATTGTGTTTTTAAGTCATGTTGTGAGTTTTTTAAGTCATGTTGTGCGTTTTTGGGGTATTTTATGTGCGTTTTAAGTCATTTTCTGAGTTTTGTGAGTATGTTGTGTGTTTTTGTAGTGTTTTGGGGGTATTTTATGTGAGTTTTAAGTCTTTTTATGTGTTTTTGTAGTATTCCGTGTGTTTTTTAAGTCATTTTGTATGTTCTTTGAGTATTTTGTGTTTTGGGGGTATTGTATGTGTGTTTTAAGTTTTTTTATGGGTTTTTGTAGTATTCTGTGTGTTTTTTAAGTCATTTTGTGTGTTTTTTTGAGTATTTTGTGTGTTTTGGGGGTATTGTATGTGTGTTTTAAGTCTTTTTATGGGTTTTGTTGTATTCTGTGTGTTTTTTTAAGTCATTTTATGGGTTTTTGTAGCATTTTGTGAGTGTTTGAAGCCATTTTGTGTTATAACAACATAGAATACGGAGTGTTGTATGGATTTTTGGAGAGTCCATCTTCCTATGCCGAATTCTTGCGGGATAAGATTTAATGCGCAATTAGACTGTCGTCATTTAGAAATCTTGTTTTTATTTTGCAAAAAATCTGTAATGGAAACCCAGTTACAGACACTAAAATTGGAATTCAAACCTATCATTTGAGATATAATATAAACTTTGTGCTTACCATTAGTTATAAAGTGAGAGCTGTTTTCTATAACTAAATTCAACTGAATTTTAATTTAATTGAAACAGTGCTATTAACTAACATACAGCTTTTTAGGAGCAAAATTCAAGCTATTTTCCAGCACTTTCAAGATAATATGTAAACTTTTTAAAGAAGCCAAAGCTTTAAATAGACTATATACATCTATATATATACTGCATGACAAATAACTGGGCTTGCCCCACCCAGGCACATTTGATGCTTACACCGGGAGCAACACAATTACATCAAACTATACATTTTTAAATTGTGACACGGGCCATCATAGAGTAAATCCAGCATTTTCCAGCACATTTATATATATATATATATATATATATATATATATATATATATATATATATATATATATATATATATATATATATATATATATATATTTATTTTTATTTTTTCGTTCATTTTTTCAGAGAAAGCCGTTTACCGGAGTCAAATTCCTTGTGTGTTTTACATACATGGTCAACAAAGATGATTCTGATTTGAAACCTGGAAAACACTATATTTCCAGACATTCAAGGCTGTGTACAAACTCTGCTCATAGCACAGTTAAAGCTTGTGTGCAAACATCACATTCACAATATCAAATTCCTACCTGCATTCAAAAAGTCCGACAAATTTGGTTCTGTTATTCTAACAACTTTTTGGACATCACCCAGTCTCACTTTTACCAGCATTTTCCCTGTAGAAAGTACATAACACATAAGCAGGATTAGAGCAACATAATAAAGATCCATCCACATGCACATTTCATTCAGAATGCCAGAAAAGAAGTCAACGTATCACAGTTCTGGGTATATGTGATACTGCAGCCTTTTTTTAAATTATTATTTTTATGAACTGCAATGCATTTGTGAAAGTTATAAATACTTTTATGTATATATATATATATATATATATATGTATGTGTGGGAAAAAAAATCACAAGACTATTTCATCTCTACAGGCCTGTTTCATGAGGGGGGGGGTTCCCTCAATCATCAGGAGACTTTAATGGGAGCATTCACATACCATGGTTTATATAGGGCACAGAGTGGGTGGGTACAGGCTGGCGTAGGGGCGTGGTGATTGGCTCATGTGTTACCTAGGAGGTGTTTCCGTCTGTGGCGGCATGCTGTTACAATTTCGCTGCGCTTGTTGAGGGATGACAGGTCTGGACGGTAAATAATAAACAGTTTCTCTTTCAAGCATAGGTTGCATCTTTTATTACCACTATTGTAAGGTGTGCTGGATGCAAGAATTTGCCATGTTATTGAATATTCAACATTATTGTGTTTGAGGTCCCAAATGTGTTTGCTGAGTTCTGTGGTATTCCGCAGGTTTTGGTTCCTGAAAGAAGCCTTGTGATTGTTCCATCTGGTTTTGAATTCTCCCTCGGTTAATCCTACATATGTGTTGGATGTGTTAATGTCCTTGCGTATTACCTTAGATTGGTAGACAACTGATGTTTGTAAGCACCCCCCGTTGAGAGGGCAATCAGGTTTCTTTCGACAGTTACAGCCTTTGTTGGTTTTGGAGTCGCTCTGTCCGGGGGCCGACTGCTATATATATATATATATATATATATATATATATATATATATATATATATATATATATATATATATATATATATATGCATGCATCTATACTGTAATGGACTGAGCCCTATGTTAGTTTATTTAATAGTTACAAATGTTCTGGTTTCTGATATAAACTTGAAGCCAATTGTTACATGCAGTTTACAGAGCAAGGGGAGGTTCAAGTTTGGTCTGTGTGTGTAACGAAGAACAGAGTAAAAGCCGGTTTCTGTGCGTTCATTATTATATATTTATTTTGGCGTTGAATTCAGCTTACAGCTTACATTCATTCACTGTTAATAACGGCGCGAGTGGCGTCCTTACAATACTTACATCTTTTAACTCTCCCTTTCCCAGCCTGTACACGGAGCATATCGTCACAAGATTATACAATGATAAAATTACCCGGCACACTAACCTGATATTAGACATAGAAACACTGTGGTATTTATACGAGTTCCTCCTTTCGCTTCGTGGCAGCGGCGGTCAACTCACCTGTCCGCCCAGAGCTCTGCAAGCCTCGTCTGCTAGTTACGTCAGTTAGCCAAGCGGCTAACATACTTAGCTTCCACTGTTGTGGGCGCGGAATGACAAAGGTACTGCCTTATTTGCACTGAGTGCAAAAATTATCTATTTTTGGGCTTAAATGTTTCCTGTTAATGTAACAAACGTGTTAAAATGACTCTTCTCATGTTGTGCTCCGAGGTCGAAAAACCCTCGTATTAAAAGTTAGAAAAATAAATACATTTAAAAATAAAAATAAAATATATATAATTAAAAGATATAAGTACTGAAGCACTCCATTAGGCATTTTAAGTACTCAAGTACAAGGATCAATGTACATCACTATACTACAGTGAAAACCGGTATTTTGTGAATAAGTGGGTAAAACATAAGTTTTCCAGGTTTATACAGTATATAATTATGTCCAATTTACATATTAAATATTCTATTTCACATAATGTTTGAAATTGTCCCACATCCCGCGCAAAAACGAAGTCTGAGGTGCCTAACATTTAAGCTAACATTCACTGGGTGACATTAGCCCTTTTAGAATACCATATTTATTAGATACAAAACCGTACACAAATAACTTAATTACATATTGAGCAACAATATAAAGTAAATTCTGACATGATGCTACAAATGACAAATAATTGATTTAGTAAGAGAGGAGAAGCAACTTACCACAGTCCTTAAACATCCAGAATATGGCTTCCAGAAAATTCTTCAGGGTGTGGACACGAGGTGGGGCTGGAGGGCGGGGCTAATCAGAGTACCTCTAACACTGTCTCGTTTAACGATGGAAATCAACACCAACACTGGGGGGCGTTTTACTCCAGCTGTTGTTGTAATAACTCTGATAGATGTAATTCATGTTAACACTGCATATTTAACACTGGAGATTTTACTGTGTAGTTGCAAATAATACTTTGTCTTATCACTTCTTGTGTTTCCTCAAACCAAGCCGCCTTTAATTTCCTACTTATAATTACTGGTCCATGTTGAACAAAACAGTACCGTTCAAAATTTAGTGAAGACAAATAACCCATAAATATGTATTTTATATACATCAGAGCAAGTGGGAGGACATGAGACCTGAAGGAATAACACATAACATGCTCACAGCTTGAAGCAGGTATCTTAACTCAGTGTGACGTCACACTATAACCATTTAAAAGAAAAGACCCAGCAGTCTGAGATATCCAAAACTGCGTCCAAAAGCCCAAATGCCTGAAGCTTATGATTGGTTTAACACGAGTATCCAACATTGTAACAACATTTATAAATCAGAAAAGACCAAATACATTATAAGTGTCCTTTATAATACTTATGTCCATGTTTATATGAACTTTATATAGACGAATGTCTTTGCTGTGCTGTGATTTAGGGACCACTCTGAGCTGGTGATTGGTGACGACAATTTGCTGATGTTGACCATCACAGCTGCAAACCGAGGAGAAGGAGCCTACGAGACGGAGCTCCACGCTATGATCCCACCAGAGGCCGACTACATTGGCGTGGAGAGGAAAGTGGAGGTGAATAACACGCATTTCAGTGTTTTTTTTACGCGCACGTTTCTCTTACTCGTATTCTCTAATCCAGCCTGCGGACGCGCCCTCTCGCATAAATTAGGCAAAAGTGCTTAAATTATGAATGAAGGCGGGCTCGTTACTAATGACAGGCATGGGATTTTTCCGTCTATAATCGTAAATCCGTCTTTTTTATCTATGTAAAAAAAAAGTTTTTTTAATTCCGTTTTTCTTTGTTTTTTTCGACCTACAATGTCTGGTAAAATCTTGATCTGTCTCTTTGCCATACCTGCCAACAACTACGAAATGAGTACGGTTTTTGATCATCCAGTGGTAAAAACTATGGTTTTAAAATGATTAACTTAAAAATAGAAGCTATATGGCAAAGAAACTCCACGGCCAGGGGACAAAATATATACGGCAGTGGTTCTTAACCTTGTTGGAGGTACCGAACCCCACCAGTTTCATATGTGCGTTCACAGAACCCTTCTTTAGTGAAAAAAATTGTTTAAAAAATTTCAAATTCAAGGCAAAGTTATGTTTTTTTACTGGTGCACAAAATGAACTATGCATGAACACCACTTTGTTCAAAGAACAAAACCCACACAGTGCATGAACTCACAACAAGTTACACACCTGCAAATCAGTCTGACTTCTGCTGTTGCCTTTGAGAGACCAGTTCAGATATGCGTGGCTTCACCTTGGCAAGTGTCACTCTCATGTCATTTAAAATGATAAAATAAAATAATTTATTTATTTTCACAGCAAAGTCTGTTCCTTTTCTTAGACCAAAACCAGACCAAAAGCAACTTTGATATATCAACAGCAGCCGCTCGCTCTTTCTCACTTGCGCCAACACATGCACATATGGCACTTAGCCAGCGATGCGTTTACAGCCACACAAAAAGTTGGACAACTCCAACACCACACATAAAGTGTCATTCCAGGTCGTTACACTATGATTTACCAATCAAATGTGTGCTTATTCTAGTGTCATTTATTAGGAATCTTAATTTATAAATATTAATCATGAAATGCTGTTAGTATATTAAATAAATACTAATACAAATATATTTTTTACAAACAGGAAGTTGCAGGAATGTACACATGATCCCCTGCTTACATCTCATTGTGCAACATGTGAATGTTTTAATGGGAACTAAATGCAATGTCTGAAAGGGGTACAAGTTATTTCCAAAGCAGGACCTCCACCCAGACAAACAATACAAGTACACAGTTCATGAAAAACAATATTTTTTGTTATTGTCATTGTAAGTGGGCCAAAACACTTATATTAGAAAATAATCTCATTGAAATGACAGCTGTCATTTGATTATAATAATAAAACATTTAATTTGTTATTTAGTCAGGTGTGCTCACATGTGCTCCACTGAAAGGAGCTTTTGCGTTTGCTCACGCATATGGAAAATTAGAGGGAACATTGTTTGAGGGTATCCATAATACGCCGATAGGGAGAAGTTTTTATTTACACGATGAGTCGGGTGTGTTTTGACCTCCGCGGCGGAGGCTCCACCGAACCCCTGAGGCCGACTTACCAAACCCCTAGGGTTCGATCAAACCCAGGTTAAGAACCACTGATATACGGGAAACATCAATGATGATTGGTTGGTTTACGTATAAGAACATCCATGATTGGTTGGTTGGTTTACTCTGATGAGTCACGATTGGTTAAGATTAAGGCAAAACATTAGGGATAGGCCAATCAGAGGCAAGATAGGGCGGGTCATGGAACCAGGAAGGGAAATCACAACAGACATCCCAAATTACGACGAGAGAGTTGTAGAAGAGAAGAGGGAATATTCAAGCGGGCGATTTATATATTAAAAAAACTAGTGGAAGATGGCAGAGGGATTTACCTTCTATAGATTTTTATTTTAGCAATGTAGACGACGTCCAGGAAACCCACAATGCATCTGCTTGGTCACATTGGGCCAAATGCATGCGTCTGGATAAAACATTAATTTTAGTTGTTTACCCAAATGCAGCTGAAAGGGACAAGCGGATGCATGTTTACCATGTAAGCCCAAATCAAAACTGATCTCGACATGGAAGACGTGGAAATACACATTTAAGAACACACATGATTGTTAAAGTTAAAGTACCCATGAATGTCACACTGACACTAGGTGTGGCGAAATTATTCTCTGCATTTGACCCATCACCCTTGATCACCCCCTGGGAGGTGAGGGGAGCAGGGAGCAGCAGCGGTGGCTGCGCCCGGGAATCATTTTTGGTGATTTAACCTCCAATTCCAACCCTTAATGCTGAGCGGCAGACATGTGATGACTTTTGCTACAGTATAGCCTGTCTAAATGCTAACTTTTTTTCATTGGTGTTTTAGAACAAGACCGTAGCTGACATTTTGTTCATTATTTCTACTGTGTATATTTTGACATTGAATAGTTGAATCATTGTGAAACATAAACAACATGACTGCACCCCGCACCAAGGCACCGCCCTGGACCTGGCTGGACCCGCGGCCCCTAGACCCCCGGCTTATTTTCAGTCTTTTTCATTAAGTTCAAATCACATGCCTGCTAATGAGGAATACTTTGCCATGGCACCTTTCTGTCTTGGTTGTGTGAAAATTGTGGAACATGGAGTTTTACCGACACCAGTGAATGTCATTGAAATCCATGAAAAAGATCATGTATCAATCCAGGCAGTGCTTGTCATGTGAAATTGTGTTGTCATGGTAATGTAGTGCGTGTGCACGCTACAACAGCTTTTTCTTCTTCTTGGCTGAATGTGAATAATAATCTGTAGATGAAACTTTGTTTATATAAATACTATAACCACCTCAATGTTACAAACCCTGTTTCCATATGAGTTGGGAAATTGTGTTAGATGTAAATATAAACGGAATACAATGATTTGCAAATCATTTTCAACCCATATTCAGTTGAATATGCTACAAAGACAACATATTTGATGTTCAAACTGATAAACATTTTTTTTTGCAAATAATCATTAACTTTAGAATTTGATGCCAGCAACACGTGACAAAGAAGTTGGGAAAGGTGGCAATAAATACTGATAAAGTTGAGGAATGCTCATCAAACACTTATTTGGAACATCCCACAGGTGAACAGGCAAATTGGGAACAGGTGGGTGCCATGATTGGGTATAAAAATAGATTCCATGAAATGCTCAGTCATTCACAAACAAGGATGGGGCGAGGGTCACCACTTTGTCAACAAATGCGCGAGCAAATTGTTGAACAGTTTAAGAAAAACCTTTCTCAACCAGCGATTGCAAGGAATTTAGGGATTTCACCATCTACGGTCCGTAATATCATCAAAGGGTTCAGAGAATCTGGAGAAATCACTGCACGTAAGCAGCTAAGCCCGTGACCTTCGATCCCTCAGGCTGTACTGCATCAACAAGCGACATCAGTGTGTAAAGGATATCACCACATGGGCTCAGGAACACTTCAGAAACCCACTGTCAGTAACTACAGTTGGTCGCTCCATCTGTAAGTGCAAGTTAAAACTCTCCTATGCAAGGCGAAAACCGTTATTCAACAACACCCAGAAACGCCGTCGACTTCACTGGGCCTGAGCTCATCTAAGATGGACTGATACAAAGTGGAAAAGTGTTCTGTAGTCTGACGAGTCCACATTTCAAATTGTTTTTGGAAACTGTGGACGTCGTGTCCTCCGGACCAAAGAGGAAAAGAACCATCCGGATTGTTATAGGCGCAAAGTTGAAAAGCCAGCATCTGTGATGGTATGGGGGTGTATTAGTGCCCAAGACATGGGTAACTTACACATCTGTGAAGGCGCCGTTAATGCTGAAAGGTACATACAGGTTTTGGAGCAACATATGTTGCCATCCAAGCAACGTTACCATGGACGCCCCGGCTTATTTCAGCAAGACAATGCCAAGCCACGTGGTTTCATAGTAAATGAGTGTGGGTACTAGACTGGCCTGCCTGTAGTCCAGACCTGTCTCCCATTGAAAATGTGTGGCGCATTATGAAGCCTAAAATACCACAACGGAGACCCCCGGACTGTTGAACAACTTAAGCTGTACATCAAGCAAGAATGGGAAAGAATTCCACCTGAGAAGCTTAAAAAATGTGTCTCCTCAGTTCCCAAACGTTTACTGAGTGTTGTTAAAAGGAAAGGCCATGTAACACAGTGGTGAACATGCCCTTTCACAACTACTTTGGCACGTGTTGCAGCCATGAAATTCTAAGTTAATTATTATTTGCAAAAAAAAAAATAAGTTTATGAGTTTGAACATCAAATATCTTGTCTTTGTAGTGCATTCAATTGAATATGGGTTGAAAAGGATTTGCAAATCATTGTATTCCGTTTATATTTACATCTAACACAATTTCCCAACTCATATGGAAACAGGATTTGCATTTGTGATGTTAAGAGTGTGTGCTTGCACCAGGGAGCGTGATATTAACTGTCAGAAAAACAATGGAATCATTTGATAGACTCAAAATTTTGAATGTATTTTCTTTCAAATAGTCATTAATCACCGTCCAGTTGCATTGAACGTCCGTTATTACCAGGATGGCCAAACGTGGCAGATATAGGCGCGGTCCCCTTCCACTATGGTCACATTTACGAGACAAGGATGTGCATAGTGTGGCATTACGGTGCTTTTGTTATCATCTCAATGGATGTTTCCAGGTGTCTCATTTGAAGCTATGAGAATATATTTGATCGTTTTCTGGAAGTTTCCTTTATCATTTTATTATGTGTGGTGTACACTGCATCCAAACTTCAAGTGCAATATAACGTTTTACCTTCCAGGGGCGCTGGTCTTATTCCAGTGTCATAGGCGTGTAAGAACAAAAGTGTTTAAGTCGACGGTGGAATACGCGGTAGACCAGATTTGACAAGGGACGCCCACATTTTAGGGCTGGGATGAAGGCCGTTGCGCACCTTTTCTGACGTAAGAACCTGGAAGAATATTGCACTTACACTGGAGACACACTTCTCATGGGTTCTTTCTAAAAAAAAAAAAAAAGAAAACTTCAGAACGGAACCTGGCTTGTGTGCATGCGGTCACATGACATCACTTCCTGTTGCTTTGGGCTGATTTAAGCAACTTTATCATTGCTTTGCTGGCAAAGACCTAAAAGCCTTCAAGCTGTGTGAGTAGCCCCGGAAATGGACAGGATCAATTGCTGTGTGTGTGTGTGTGTGTGTGTGTGTGTGTGTGTGTGTGTGTGTGTGTGTGTGTGTGTGTGTGTGTGTGTGTGTGTGTGTGTGTGTGTGTGTGTGTGTGTGTGTGTTTGTCTGCACTAATGAGTGTGTAATGGAGCTGCGTGATGGATGAGGTTGTTACTGTCAGAGCATTCATCACTGGTGCTCCCTCCTCCCTGTTTTTAGACGCTCTCTTGCTCCTTCTTGTGACTCCCGTCGCTTTGCATTCATCACGTTCTACGATGCTCACTTTTTGTGTCCTTTCCCACATGTTCTTCCTCTAGTCTTTGGCCCAGTTGAACTGCGAGTACAAGATGGTGAACGAGTCCAGGATGGTGGTGTGTGACCTGGGAAATCCCATGGTCACTCAAACAGAGGTGAGTGGATGCACACTTCAAAAAAAACAAAAAATTGGTTACACTTTAGTATGGGGAACATATTCACCGTTAATTAGTTTAGTGGTTCTGAACCTTGTTGGAGGTACCGAACCCCACCAGTTTCATATGTGCATTCACCGAACCCTTCTGTAGTGAAAAATATAAATATATATTTTTTTCAAATTCAAGAAAAAGTCGTATGTTTTTTTAACTGGTGCACAAAATGAACCGTGCATGAACATCACCTTGTTCATAGAACAAAACTAACACAGTGCATGAACTCACAACAAATTACACACCTTACACACATTACCATGAATTGATTAACGTGGACCCCGACTTAAACAAGTTGAAAAACGTATTCGGGTTGATTGATTGATTGATTGAAACTTTTATTAGTAGGTTGCACAGTGAAGTACATATTCCGTACAATTGACCACTAAATGGTAACACCCGAATACGTTTTTCAACTTGTTTAAGTCGGGGTCCACTTAAATTGATTCATGATACAGATATATACTATCATCATAATACAGTCATCACACAAGATAATCATCAGGGTATATACATTGAATTATTTACATTATTTACAATGTGGGGGGGGGGGGGGGGGGGGGGGTGTTAGGTTTGGTTGTTATCATCATTTCAGTCATCAACAATTGAGAACAGAGAGAGAGATCAGAAGGCATAAGAAAAAGTATCTACATTTGATTATTTAACTTTGATTATTAACAGTCCGGGTAGGGTGTTAGTTTAGGGTTGAAGTTGCCTGGAGGTGTACTTTTATTGCGGTTTCGAAGGAGGATAGAGATGCCCTTTCTTTTACACCTGTTGGGAGCGCATTATACATCGATGTGGCATAGAAAGAGAATGAGTTAAGACCTTTGTTAGATCGGAATCTGGGTTTAACGTGGTTAGTGGCGCTCCCCCTGGTGGTCATTTACATTAAGGAAGTAGTTTGACATGTACCGGTACTTCGGTATCAGGGAGGTGTAGCGGATTTTATAGACTAGGCTCAGTGCAAGTTGTTTTACTCTGTCCTCCACCCTGAGCCAGCCCACTTTGGAGAAGTGGGTAGGAGTGAGGTGTGATCTGGGGTGGAGGTCTAAAAGTAACCTGACTAGCTTGTTCTGGGATGTTTGGAGTTTAGATTTGAGGGTTTTGGAGGTGCTAGGGTACCAGGAGGTGCATGCGTAATCGAAAAAGGGTTGAACGAGAGTTCCCGCTAGAATGCTCATGGTGCTTTTGTTGACCAGAGAGGAGATTCTATAGAGAAATCTTGTTCGTTGGTTGACCTTTTTGATTACTTTGGTTGCCGTTTTATCACAGGAAAGATTAGCCTCTAGAATGGAACCTAGGTAGGTGACCTCATCTTTCCTGGTGATAACAATGTCACCCACTTTTATAGTGAAGACATTGACTTTCTTAAGGTTGATGTGGGACCCAAACAGCATGGATTCCGTTTTACCCAAGTGTATGGATAGCTTGGGTGTTACCATTTAGTGATCAATTGTACGGAATATGTACTGTACTGTGTAAACTGTACTGTGTATTCTCTTCCTTTGCAATCTGCTAGTAAAAGTTTCAATCAATCAATCAATCAAAAAACCTGCAAATCAGATGGAAAATTAGAGGGAACATTGTTTGGGGATATCCATAATACGGTGATAAGTAAAAGTTTTTATTTACACGATAAGTCGGATGTCTCTTTACCTCCGTGGCGGAGGCTATGCCGAACCCCTGAGGCCGACTCACCCGAACCCCTAGGGTTCGATCGAACCCAGGTTAAGAACCACTGAATTAGTTGCTTATTAACATGCAAATTAGTAACATATTGGCTCTGAATTAGTCATTATTAAGTACTTATTAATGCCTTATTCTGCATGGCCTTATTATACAAAAACCCTCAACCTCTAACCCTAACCCTAACCAAATAACTCTAAATTAAGTCTATGTTACTTACAGTATGTTAATAGTTTATACTTGTATAGCGCTTTTCTACCTTCAAGATACTCAAAGCGCTTTGACAGTATTTCCACATTCACCCATTCACACACACATTCACACACTGATGGCGGGAGCTGCCATGCAAGGCGCTAACCACGATCCATCAGGAGCAAGGGTGAAGTGTCTTGCTCAATCAATCAATTCCTTTATTGTCATTGTCATAATATCACTTAAGTCATACATGAACAACGAGATTTTGTTTGAGCTTTGTCCAGCGGCATAGAAACTGCATTGTTGTGCAGGTTGACAATAGTTTACATTTTAGCATTTTAGCTTTGTCAGGAAGATCGCGATAAGAGAGACGTGGGGGTGGGAACAGTCGGATGTCTGATGGGTGTTACGTTGATGTTGCAGTAATGCAATGTCCAGAGCACAATTATTGAGGTGGTGAAGAGTGAGGTAATAAGATGGTCCGGGGCAGCAAAGGGGCAGGCTGTTCATTTAGCAGTCTCACAGCCTGGGGATACAGACTGTGAGACATTCTGGTGGTCCTGGCGCGAATCGATCTATACCTCCTTCCAGAGGGTAGCAGGTTGAAGAGGCCATGTGCTGGGTGGTATCTGTCCTTCAGGATGTTGTGTACTCGCTTTAGGCAGCGAGTTGTGTACATGGCACTCATCTCTGGGAGTATCGTCCTTGTAATTTTCCCCGCCGCTTTAACCACTCGCTGGAGGGCCTGTTGGTTCGCTTTAGTGCAGCTAGCCAACCACTCTAAAAATCTGAGGACACTGCCGATGGCACAATTGTGAAAGTTGACCATTGATTTCTGCGGAATGTTTGCGCATTTTAGTTTCCTCAAAAAAAAAAAGATATGTTGTTGGGCCTTTCCGACTGTAGAAGCAGTGTTAATGTCCCAGCATAAATCTTCTGTTATGTTCACCCCTAAGAATTTGAAATGCTTGACCCTTTCTACGAGATTGTTATTAATTAAAAGTGGAGGGTGTCAAGGACACAACCGATGTGACTAGGTTGGTAGAAGCTGGGGATCGAACCAGGAACCCTCAGGTTGCTGGCACGGCCACTCTCCCAACAGCGCCACGCCGTCCCCATATGTTCCCCTAGTGTCCAAATAAGTCTTTGTTACTTAGAATATGTTCCCCATACTAAAGTGTTACCAAAAATGTAATTTGAAAAAATCCTGCGACTGTACTTCCTCAGCTTTAACACAAACTGATTGATCATTTCCAAAATGGACAAGCATCTCCTTGACCCGCCACACAATGTCCCTCGCCTTGACTCCGCTTACACACACAAGATGAGGGTGAAGCCTAAGGTGTCCGTTTAACTCCTCAATGACTGACACATGGAGGAAACCAAGGCTTTGTGAAGTAACAGTCGTCATTTCCTGCGCAGATATCCCTAAGCTCGAAGCGTGTCGCTTGTGAATTAGCCTGTTTGTGTGTGTGTAGAGGATGAAGGTTCTTAGTGAAGGTGTCGATGACGCTTTGACACACGGCATTGTGATAAATCAATTATGTGCTCGTGTTACACTGCTGGGGGAAGGACAACGTAACGAGGCATGCAAAAGGGGAAAGGTGTGTGTGTGTGTGTGTGTGTGTGTGTGTGTGTGTGTGTGTGTGTGTGTGTGTGTGTGTGTGTGTGTGTGTGTGTGTGTGTCACAGTCGTCCAGATGAGAGTTATTAACTCTCCCCTTGCCCTCTCTGGATGCTCAGGAATCCAAAGGCTTATGCAGAACATACTTCATATTCTGGCTGTACTGGTACCACTAAAGACTTTTCATCATGCGTCATTCCTTTCGGCTTTATGTCACAGATGTTAAAGCCCAAGCGGAGCAAACAGATCCATGTCCCAAAGAACCGAAAAATTACTTTTTACATTTTTTTTATTGAGGTCAGTGACAACACTCACAAGAACCGAAACATTACTTTTTACATTTTTTTTATTGAGGTCGGTGACAACATTCACTGGCGGTTGATATTCCTGTAATGAGATCCAATACATGAACTTTTCCCTGACAGTGTCAGTCAAATGTCTACCTTTCTTTGGGGTGGCGTGGCTCGGCTACAAACTCGAGGGTTCCAGGTTCGATTCCTGCTTCTGCCATCCTAGTCACTGCTGTCGGTGTCCTTGGGCAAGACCCTTTACCTACCAGGGCAATTAATTTTTACCAGGGGCCGCATGAGCGACCCGAGCACTGCTGCAGGGCCACATCGACAATATTTCAATTAAATATTGCTCAATATTATGTTTGATATACCGGAAGATAAATAATAATAATAATAATTTATAATAATAATAATACTTTCATTTAACCTAACTCATACTTGCCAACCTTGAGACCTCCGATTTTGGGAGGTGGGGGTTGGGGGCGTGGTCGGGGGTGGGGCGGGGCGTGGTTAAGAGGGGAGGAGTATATTGACAGCTAGAATTCACCAAGTCAAGTCTTTCATATATATATTTATATATATATATATATAGATATCTACATCCTGAAAATATGCAAACAAAACTGTGTTTAGATAATTGATACTTCAAACTTGCATAAATAAATATTAAGGAATATAACATAACTTGGCTTCTGAGAGTTTCAAAATGTAATGAATAAAATGCTAAAGTTGTTGATAAACAAGCAATTATTTTAATAATTAAATATGGTCATTTTAAATGAATTATTAAGATAATTTAAAATCAATTATTTCAAATATGTTTATTTTAATGTATAATTCTATGGCTGGATGTAATAAGGAGTCACAAAAAAATACAAATAAAAATACAATTAATTTTGATGTTTTTAGCAAAATATAGTAAAAATGTATTTAGTTTTTTTTTTTTTAAATTAATAAATATATTTATTTTTAGGTAAAATAAACATAATAATACAATTTATCTCTAGTCTGGATGATTTAGTTCTTGTCACCCTGTTGTCCTCCCGTCATGAAAAAAGGCTGCCCTCACTCAGGTCCGCATGGAGCTGGAGGGGGCGTGGCTTCCAGCTCCGGCTGAAAATCGGGAGATTTTCGGGAGAATATTTGTCCCGGGAGGTTTTGGGGAGAGGCGCTGAATTTCGGGAGTCTCCCGGAAAATTCGGGAGGGTTGGCAAGTATGACCTAACTTAACTTTATACCAAAAGCAGATTGCTTTTGATGGTTTTAGTTTTAACACTGTCTTACACTACACTTCCTGATGTATAATACAATGCAAAAATTTCTGCACAGGGTTAATTTAAAGTTTATCCTGCTTTAAAAGTTCAACATTTTTCCCCGTCAGATTTGGACATCCATCTGTTGTCACACCTGCCAGCTTGTCCCATTTCAGTCCTAACATGTCCAAACACGCATTTACCTATGTGAACAAGTCATTATCTGTGGTTGTGTCTTTAATTGACTGCATGGCTGCCAGCTCCTCCGTGATTTGAAAGTCTGCAGTTATCCCACGTAAGAAGATGAGCAGCTGGGCGGTGTCACGTACATCGCAGCTCTCATCCAAAGCCAGCGAAAAACAGTCAAAGTCGGCCGTTCTGTTCTTCAGCTGAAGCTCCAAATTTCCGGGCATATCAGCGCAACAGAGTCCAATAAGCACTCCTTAATAAACTCTCCGTCAGAAAGTGCCTTACTTTTTCTGGCGATTTTGTGAGAAATAACGAAACTTGTCCTGACGGCTGCATATCTGCGGTGTGAAATTTGGCAAAAAGTCCTTGTTGGGTTTGCAGTTTTACCATCAACGTATCAGCCTCCCTTGCGCGTGCTTCATCACACAGATTCCAGTATTTTTCCTCGTGCTTCGTTGTGTAGTGGCAATTCAAATTATATTCTTTAAACACATCAACCTGTGTACCACAAATTAAGCACACGGCTTTACCTTTCATTTCTGTAAAGAAATACTTGGCAGTCCATGTCTTGTTGAAAACACGGCATTCGTCATTAACTTTTCTCTTTATAGCGTCTCGGGTGTAAACCGTGCATTACTTGTTGTTGTGCACCTTCACTCACAGGTTACACACGGACATACGCCCATAAATAACACTTTTAAAAATAAAAGCAGCACAGTTGTATTGCGCGCACGACATAGATGTTTTTTCAACTTTATTTTGTAATTTGTGATTGCCGCTGTTCACATTCACTCACAATCACGCACGTGCATACCTCCACACGGAAGTAATACAAATAACGCTTTTCAAAACAAAAGCAGCACCGTTGTATTCCATACTCGACATAGATACTTTTTAAAATGTATTTTGTAATTTATGATTGGCCTCACGCGGGCCGCACAGGGATGCACAAAGGGCCGGATGTGGCCCGCGGGCTGCAGAATGCCCAGATCTGTTCTAGTGCCACCCACACTGGTTTAATTGCAGCTTAAAGCTGTAGGTCAGGGGTGTCAAACGTACGGCCCGAGGGGCGGATCAGACCCGCGAACAGGTTTATTTGGTATTTGGCTTTATTAAATGTATATTTATATTATCATTTAGTGCAGCCGGGCCGGAGCAGGAGGGGATAGAAAGAGAAAAAAAAGAAGACAGAGGGGGAAATTGTGGGGACAAGAGGGGGATTAGACAGAGAGACAAAAACAATAACAGCAAAAAACAACAACAACAACAACAACAATAGAGCAACATCAGCAAATACGACATGCACAAATATGATGGTAAAAGTGATAGCAAATAAGCAGTTAGCGAAAATAAAAAATAATACAGAAATGACAATGAGCATTATTACACTACAAATGGAGCAATACAAATACCAATAGAAATAGTGCTATTGATAATGAACTATACCAATAATTTACCTTTATTATCAACAATACAGTTGTTCAAATGCAACAATACGTATACGTAATGATAACTTGAGATACGAAAGAATGCAGAAAAATGGAGGGGGAGAAAAAGAAGCAACCAGTTTGCCAAGTATAAAAATTAACCTGAAATTTTTTTAATGAAAGAAACAGCTGTTCTAAAAGTGTCCATTTTGTAGACTTTGTAGATGACGCTACATATGTACAAAATAAACCACATGATGTTAGTACGTCAGTCGAGGAAAATGATCAAACTACATAAATAACATACTGTAATTTGATTTTGGAATTTTTTTTTTATCTTGATAGATTGAAAATTAACACCAATGAGTTGACTGATGAACATTATCACATGATTTATTCAGAAAATATAAAGAACGACAAATAAAGTATATATACTATTAACTAATTAATTGTAAAAAAAAAAAAATAATAATAAAAAAACAACATTATGATTTCTACCATTTCAGTATGCGCTTGTTCTATTTTAAAACAAAGAAAACGATCAGAAGTTGTCTTTATTTTTAAGTTATCCTGCCGTGATTTTACCATTTGGGAGTAGCTTTTTCTCCATGTGGCATTGATTTAAAATGAGTATGACACCCCTGCTCTAGGTGTCAAACGTACGCCTGCGAACAGGTTTAATCCGGCCTGTGGCCCGCAAGATAAGTTTGCTAAGTATAAGAATGCGCTGCAATTTTTGAATGAAAGAAACTGTTGTTTTAAATGTGTCCACTGGATGTGGAAAAAATAATGTCTTGCTTAACTCAGGTCACACATCACACTGTTTAAGAGGACGTGTCAGCTGACTTTAAGCGCCCTCCGGATTGGCTGCTGCTATTCTAATCAGCTGCTCCTGTTGTGGCTGGCAGCAGGCTAAAGCTGTAGCGACACACCAATACCTTCTTTTATTGTACATTATCCACTCAACGAATAAATTAACAAAACGGTAATATGCAAAGACTTAAGCCAACTCGGCCATCATCTTTGTAGCGTATTTTTCGGACCATAGGACGCACCGGTATAAAAAGCGCGCTGCAGATGAGAGGGTCTATTATCAGGTCTATTTTCATACAAAAGGCGCATTAAAGGGGTCATATTATGATTTTTTCTAAATTTAAAACACTATCTTGTAGCTTTCTGAGCGTCTCTTCAGGATGCGCCGTTTTGTGGGCGGTCTTACCTACGTGGCTCACCTTCGACAGTGTCTTCTCCCCGTCATCTTTGTTGCAGCGGTGTAGCGTGCAAGGACGGGAGTGGAAGAAGTGTCAAAAGATGGAGTTAATTGTTTTAATGACATTCAGACTTTACTTAAATCAATAACGGAGCAGCAAAATGGATGGATGGAAGGATCTCCTCATCCGTGGCTCAATAATGCAACATCAACGGTATTTGCAACGGGCGGTATAGCACGGCTGGTAGAGTGGCCATGCCAGCAACTTGAGGGTTGCAGGTTCGATCCCCACTTCCGCCATCCTAGTCACTACCGTTGTGTCCTTGGGCAAGACTCTTTACCCACCTGCTCTCAGTGCCACCCACACTGGTTTAAATGTAACTTAGATATTGGGTTTCACTATGTAAAAGCGCTTTGAGTCACTAGAGAAAAGCGCTATATAAATATACTTCACTTCACTTCACTTCAACGCCGGAAATGTGTCCCGTGAAAAACCGTCCGACCGGAACCCTCTAATAACTAAAGTTCCGTAGGTGAATTATGTAAACCCACTAGAGTTTTTAGCGCTTTGATAGCTAGTCTACTGACAGATATAAGTAAGAACTTTACGCTACTTTATATTAGAAATGGCAACAGCGGACTATGAATGCCACATAAGAAGGTAGAGAAAAAAGAAGAAAGCTTATGACTACGGTGTCGCCACGGACTACAATGGCGGACGCGCGCACATTTTCAGGACTTATGCGCATCCCAAATACACATCAGCAGGTACCAGAAGGTAACAAAAGTTGGTTTTGCATAATATTGCAAAACAAAACGCCAGGTAATATGTCTGCTAATAGGTGCCATTTTGCGGCCCTTATACACACATCATAATAATACTCGTATGTTTAATGCGCCGACAATCCATCAAGCGGTGCGGCTTCATAGCTTACCGAAGTCGTACTAAAAACATTTTGACAGATTTTTGAGCGTCGTGTGTAATGTTCTTTATTCTCAAAGGAACAGTTAAAGTGTTGGTGTTGTTACTGGCGTCATCTTGCAGTTTACACATATCTCTTATGTATGACTGCCATCCACTGGTCACACTTATCATTACACCATGTACCAAATAAAATTGCTTTGAGGTCGGTAAGCACAACCAGAATTATGCTGTACATTAGGTGCACCGGGTTATAAGGCGCACTGTCGATTTTTGAGAAAATAGAAGGATTTTAAGTGCGCCTTATAGTTTTAAAAATACGGTAGTTAGAATTCCGTTCTTGTCGCGATCTGGTGAGCGTTGCTTGCAGCGTGGCCCCAAGGACGGCAGGCGGCTTGCAAGTAAAACTAATTTTCTAGTCCAGGAAGCAGGGAACAAACAAAAAGAGCACACTCAGCATCAGTCTCAAAAGTACAATGATCCAGCACTGAAGGAGGGACCCAGGTGGACCTAAATAGAACTAATTAATTAGAATCAGGTGTGCTGACAGGACATGGAACCAAACAGGAAATACTGACAAAACAAGAGCACTAAAACAGGAAGTAATTCTAAACACAGGAAGTAGAAACTAGAAATAACACTGGACAGGAATTAAAACACAGGAAAACCCAAACATGACCAAACTGTCAGTATTTTATTTTATGCTCAAATGTAGCATGTCCACATTGGTTACGTTTGTAGTTATGTTGCCTTTAATTCGACTGTTAAGGTGTCATTTTTTTCCTCGTCTTTAAGTTTACGTGTTAGCAATTATAGTCATTGCTTTTTTGACAACTTCTACATCAAAAATTCCTTGTTTTTGTGCCGCTTCGCCGTTGCCCCGCAAATGAGACACACGCAAGTTTCTTGCAGAGTCATAAAGAACTTCTCCCGTTTGCTTTGAAAGTTATACGTTTTCTATCTCTTCCTGCCATTTTTGGTGGGTAAGAATCTGCATTCAGCGCGCTTCTTCGCTGTGCTCGCCAGTTTATTCTCCATGATCACTGGTCTTGTCGGGCGAACAATACTGACTTTTGAACTACAGTAGGTCAGACTTCATCTAAAATGTAAAAAACAATTTTTTACAATGACCATATTTTTAAGATATTTTCATTTTAAAATCTGTATAAATGCAAATGTGATTAAAAAAGAATAACAACAGAATACAATGTATTTTAAATGCAGCTCACTTGTGAGTTGTCTATTTTTACAACAAGGCCTGCGGGTGACTCATGTGGTCCTTGGGGCCCACTTGGTGCCCGCAGGCACCGTGTAGGTCAGGGGTGGTCATTACGTCGATCGCGAGCTACCGGTCGATCGCGGAGGTGTGTCAGTCGATCACCAGCCAGGCATTAAAAAAATAGTCCTAAAAATGAGCGATCATAAATCTTCACTATGACGTCACTTTCGTCACTTGATTGACATTCACGGCACCCGAGGGTCTTCTGAGATGACGCTGGCTGCTGCCAGCTCATTAAAATTACCGACTGGAAGGCGAGAAACACTTTATTTCAACAGACTCTGTCGCCGTACCTGGCGTCAAAACTCCAAAGACCAACTGCACAGTTGCACAGTTGCGCTAACAAAATAAGAGTCTCAGAAAGCTGGCGTGCACAAGCTAGCAAGCTACGGAGTTTGCCGACAATGTATTTCTTGTAAAGTGTATACAAAAGAGTACGGAAGCTGGACAAATAAGATGCCAAAAACCAACCACTTTCATGTGGTATTGGACAGAAAGGAGGACTTTGTTTCTCCTCCATTCGAAAATGCGGACGTTATCAGCACCACTGTCTGATTCCAATCAATGCAAGTCATCACAATCAGGTAATACACCAACTTATATTCTTGTCTTCATGAAAGAAAGGAATCTATATGTGTTAAACATGCTTCTATTATCTTTAAACACCTTTAACTTGTTAACAATATTAACTATATGTGTTAAACATGCTTGTATTATCTTTAACCACCTTTAACTTATTACAATTTTTAACTATATGTGTTAAACATGCTTGTATTATCTTTAAACACCTTTAACTTGTTAACAATATTAACTATATGTGTTAAACATGCTTGCATTATCTTTAAACACCTTTAACTTATTAACAATATTAACTATGTGTTAAACATGCTTGTATTATCTTTAAACACCTTTAACTTGTTAACTGTATGTGTTAAACATGCTTGCATTATCTTTAAACACCTTTAACTTGTTAACAATATTAACTATATGTATTAAACATACTTGTATTATCATTAAACACCTTTAATTTATTAACAATATTAACTATGTGTTAAACATGCTTGCATTATCATTCAACACCTTTAACTTGCTAACAAAAACATATATTTCATAAATAAGTAAATATAAATTATATATATGAATGAGGTAGATCCCCACGACTTGATCAATTGAAAAGTAGCTCGCCTGCAGAAAAAGTGTGAGCACCCCTGGTGTAGGTGATCCCTGCTTTATCAATACACTGAGATAAAGTCTTAAGTTCATCGTATTCTCCACAGTGTTTTTGAAACTGCACCATTTTTTTCTTCAGAATTTTCAACTAACTTGAAGTGTTTTGCCAAGAGGATTAGTTGTAATATACAGGTAAAAGCCAGTAAATTAGAATATTTTGAAAAACTTGATTTATTTCAGTAATTGCATTCAAAAGGTGTAACTTGTACATTATATTTATTCATTGCACACAGACTGATGCATTCAAATGTTTATTTAATTTAATTTTGATGATTTGAAGTGGCAACAAATGAAAATCCAAAATCCGTGTGTCACAAAATTAGAATATTACTTAAGGCTAATACAAAAAAGGGATTTTTAGAAATGTTGGCCAACTGAAAAGTATGAAAATGAAAAATATGAGCATGTACAATACTCAATACTTGGTTGGAGCTCCTTTTGCCTCAATTACTGCGTTAATGCGGCGTGGCATGGAGTCGATGAGTTTCTGGCACTGCTCAGGTGTTATGAGAGCCCAGGTTGCTCTGATAGTGGCCTTCAACTCTTCTGCGTTTTTGGGTCTGGCATTCTGCATCTTCCTTTTCACAATACCCCACAGATTTTCTATGGGGCTATGGTCAGGGGAGTTGGCGGGCCAATTTAGAACAGAAATACCATGGTCCGTAAACCAGGCACGGGTAGATTTTGCGCTGTGTGCAGGCGATAAGTCCTGTTGGAACTTGAAATCACCATCTCCATAGAGCAGGTCAGCAGCAGGAAGCATGAAGTGCTCTAAAACTTGCTGGTAGACGGCTGCGTTGACCCTGGATCTCAGGAAACAGAGTGGACCGACACCAGCAGATGACATGGCACCCCAAACCATCACTGATGGTGGAAACTTTACACTAGACTTCAGGCAACGTGGATCCTGTGCCTCTCCTGTCTTCCTCCAGACTCTGGGACCTCGATTTCCAAAGGAAATGCAAAATTTGCATGGTTGGGTGATGGTTTGGGGTGCCATGTCATCTGCTGGTGTCGGTCCACTCTGTTTCCTGAGATCCAGGGTCAACGCAGCCGTCTACCAGCAAGTTTTAGAGCACTTCATGCTTCCTGCTGCTGACCTGCTCTATGGAGATGGAGATTTCAAGTTCCAACAGGACTTGGCGCCTGCACACAGCGCAAAATCTACCCGTGCCTGGTTTACGGACCATGGTATTTCTGTTCTAAATTGGCCCGCCAACTCCCCTGACCTTAGCCCCATAGAAAATCTGTGGGGTATTGTGAAAAGGAAGATGCAGAATGCCAGACCCAAAAACGCAGAAGAGTTGAAGGCCACTATCAGAGCAACCTGGGCTCTCATAACACCTGAGCAGTGCCAGAAACTCATCGACTCCATGCCACGCCGCATTAACGCAGTAATTGAGGCAAAAGGAGCTCCAACCAAGTATTGAGTATTGTACATGCTCATAATTTTCATTTTCATACTTTTCAGTTGGCCAACATTTCTAAAAATCCCTTTTTTGTATTAGCCTTAAGTAATATTCTAATTTTGTGACACACGGAATTTTGGATTTTCATTTGTTGCCACTTCAAATCATCAAAATTAAATGAAATAAACATTTGAATGCATCAGTCTGTGTGCAATGAATAAATATAATGTACAAGTTACACCTTTTGAATGCAATTACTGAAATAAATCAAGTTTTTCAAAATATTCTAATTTACTGGCTTTTACCTGTACATTTGTAACATCACTTTCACCTTTATTTAAAACGTTTCTTGGCAAGACGGCGATTAGCGGAGATAGAGGAGGAAAGGGGGAAACCGGACGGCACCTTTGTACTTTCTAGAATTCAATGGTGTTTCTCATCTATTCGCAACATTCGTTGGCCCCATTGTGGCTTTTTGCAGTCAAACTCAATTATAAAAAAAACATAGAGACTGAGTCACCAACGTCTATTATTCTTTGTTTGGGCACTTTATAGACAGACTATAGTAGTACCTCAACCTACAAGCTTAATTAGTTCTGTGATGTAGCTTTTAGAACAAAGCACTTGTATCTCAAATCACTGTCCGTCATTGAATGAAATTGGTGCTTGGCCCCGCCTCAATACACCACATGTCACATATAACATGCCTTCTAAAAAGGAAAAATTTACTTTTTCATAAGAATATTTGTATAAAAGAGTACAATAAAAAGTATTTTAGTTTTATGAAACAATGTAATAATCATGTACAGCATTTAACTTGGAGAGTGGACTTTCTTCGTCAAACACACCACCAGCAGCCTCTCCATACTTTCATTGATAAATGTCCGCTGTCTTGATATTATTTATCAAGAGATGCTATACAAAAACCCTGGCAAAATTTGTCAAAATGTATTGTTGAATTAGGCGTATCAAAATCAAAGTACCACTGAAAGTAAACAATTTTCTGGTGTTAAAGAGTAGGTAACATTTGAACTAATTCCATTTCAATCCACTGCAGTATTGGAATGCATGTGAAAATCCACAAGCTATTCAGTGGGATACATTGTGGTTGTCGTGCAGTACATTTCTAGCTCATTGCCAGCCCACAACCGGTGCGTGTTATTCTCAACTTGTATCTGTAGGTCACCCGTTTGTGGCCTCATAATTGGTCAATGTTTTGTTTGTTTTTGCATTTGGCAGCCAGCATCCCTACAAATCAGAACCATCATCCTCTCTGAGTTGTTTCACTTAATCAGCATTTTGTTTAACGGGACTTATAGTGATTTTAATCAACATTTAATGCACTTCATTTGGCGAGATCAGGGGTGTCCAAAGTGCGGCCCGAGGGCCATTTACGGTCCCAGCTTGTACACAAAAAAATAGAATATGCAATTTTGGGCAAAATGGTGCGTGAAATGTGCAAGCGGCTGAAATGCACAAGCTGAATTTAAATGATAATGTGAGCATGCTAGCAGTTAGAATGTGCCAAGCACCAAGTCATATGACTATGAAGCGTATGCATACTAGGGCTGTGAATCTTTGGGTGTCCCACGATTTGATTCCATATCGATTCTTGGGGTCACGATTCGATTCAAAATTGATTTTTTTTTCAATTCAACACAATTTTCGATTCAAAAACGATTTTTTTCCCGAATCAAAAGGATTCTCTATTCATTCAATACATAGGATGTCAGCAGGATCTACCCCAGTCTGCTGACATGCAAGCAGAGTAGTAGATTTTTGTAAAAAGCTTTTATAATTGTAAAGGACAATGTTTTATCAACTGATTGCAACAATGTAAATTTGTTTTAACTATTAAATGAACCAAAAATATGACTTATTTTATCTTTGTGAAAATATTGGACACAGTGTGTTGTCAAGCTTATGAGATGCAATGCAAGTGTAAGCCACTGTGACACTATTGTTCTTTTATAAATGTCTAATGATAATGTCAATGAGGGATTTTTAATCACTGCTATGTTGAAATTGTAACTAATATTGATACTGTTGTTGATAATATTCATTTTTGTTTCACTACTTTTGGTTTGTTCTGTGTCGTGTTTGTGTCTCCTCTCAATTGCTCTGTTTATTGCAGTTCTGAGTGTTGCTGGGTCGGGTTTGGTTTTGGAATTGGATTGCATTGTTATGGTATTGCTGTGTATTGTTTTGTTGGATTTTTAAAAAATGAGAATCGATTCTGAATCGCACTACGTGAGAATCGTGATTCAAATTCGAATCGATTCTGAATCGCACTACGTGAGAATCGTGATTCGAATTCGAATCGATTTTTTCCCACACCACGAATGCATACCATACCATACTCTATACTTTATTTATAAAGCCCTTCAAAAACAACCCCAGTTGAAAACCAAATGACTGTACACCACAATCAGGTAGCAGTATAGAAAAGCAAAGGCATAAGACAGACTGAAACATATCATTTTAAAACAAATATAAAATATATATAAAAAAGATCAGATAAAATAAAAACTTAAAAACAAAGACTGAAATAAAACACAGTTTAAAATAAAGAGTTAAAAATATCATATTGGTATGTAATTAGCATGTAAACTTAGCTTAGATTCCTTAGAAAGTTAGGATACTAACAGTTAGCATGTATCAGGTACCAAGTTATATGACTCTGAGGTGTTTGGCTGCAAAATCGACTAAAAAAGTTAACACACTAATGTTAGCATTTGTCAAGTACCAAGTTATGTGAGTCTAAGGCGTTTGGCTGCAAAGCATGCTAATGTTAGTAATGTTGCCTGAGGCTGAGCCAATCAGTGTTCTCGATACTAAATAGCACGGTCTGATTGTTTTGGCCTCGTCTCGTGGCTTAAACCACTGTAGTATTGCTACTTTTAGGTCATTTAGACATTGCTATGCCTGAAAATACCTAATTTAGGGTGAAATTATGTAGAATATGCTTTGTTACTGATAACTCAAAACTAAGATGCGGATGTTGTGTTCAGATAGTTTAATTATTGATTGACCTATATTGTTTTGGTTTTAGTATATTTAATGTATAAAATGTATCAAAATGGCCCCCACATCCTTCGATTTTTATTTATGTGGCTCTCGCTGGAAAAAGTTTGGACACCACTGGTCTAGATAATACAGAACCCAAAATCAGTGAAGTTGGCACGTTGTGTAATTCATAAATAAAAACAGAATACAATGATTTGCAAATCCTTTTCAACTTATATTCAATTGAATAAACTGCAAAGACAAGATATTTAATGTTCGAACTGAGAAACTTAATTTTTTTTTGCAAATAATCATTAACTTAGATTTTAATGGCAGCGACACATTGCAAAGAAGTTGGGACAGGGGCATTTGTACCACTGTGTTACATGGCCTTTACTTTTAACAACACTCAGTTAACGTTTGGGAACTGAGGAGACTAATTTTTGAAGCTTTTCAGGTGGAATTCTTTCCCATTCTTGCTTGATGTACAGCTTAAGTTGTTCAACAGTCCGGGGTCTCCATTGTGGTATTTTAGGCTTCATAATGCGCCACACATTTTCAATGGGAGACAGGTCTGGACTACAGGCAGGCCAGTCTACTACCGTCACTCTTTTACTACGAAGCCACGCTGTTGAAACACGTGCAGAATTTGGCTTGGCATTTTCTTGCTGAAATAAGCAGGGGCGTTCATGAAAAAGATGTTGCTTGGATGGCAATATACTTTGCTCCAAAACCTGTATGTACCTTTCAGCCTTAATGGCGCTTTCACAGATGTGTAAGTTACCCATGTCTTGGGCACTAATACACCCCCCATACCATCACAGATGCTGGCTTTTCAACTTTGTGCCTATAACAATCCGGATTGTTCTTTTCCTCTTCGGACCGGAAGACATAACGTCCACAGTTTCCAAAAACAATTTGAAATGTGGACTCGTCAGACTACAGAACACTTTTCCACTTTGCATCAGTCCATCTTAGTTGAGCTCAGGCCCAGCAAAGCCGGCGGCGTTTCTGGGTGCTGTTGATAAATGGCTTTTGCTTTGCATAGTAGAGTTTTAACTTGCACATCTAGTTGTAGCGACGAACTGTAGTTACTGACTTTTTTCTGAAGTGTTCCAGAGCCCATGTTTTGATATCCTTTACACACTAAAGTCGCTTTTAGATGCAGTACCGCCTGAGAGATCAAAGGTTACGTACAGTGATTTCTCCAGATTCTCTGAACCCTTTGATGATATTACGGACCGTAGATGGTGAAATCCCTAAATTCCTTGCAATAGCTGGTTGAGAAATGTTTTTCTTAAACTGTTCAACAATTTGCTCACGCATCACGTCTCGTCAGACCACAGAACAATTTTCCACTTTGCAACAGTCCATTTCAGATGACCTCGAGCCCATCGAAGCCGGCAGCATTTCTGGGTGTTGTTGATAAATGGCTTTCACTTTCCATAGTAGAGTTTTAACTTGCACTTACAGATGTAGCAACAAACTGTAGTTACTGACAGTGGTTTCCTAAAGTGTTCCTGAGCCCATGTGGTGATATCCTTTACACACTGATGTCGGTTTTTGATGCAGTACCGCCTGAGGGATCGAAGTTCACGGGCATTCAATATTGGTTTTCAGCCTTGCTGCTTATGTGGAGTGTTTTCTCCAGATTCTCTGAACCTTTTGATGATATTACGGACAGTAGATGGTGAAATCCCTAACTTCCTTGCAATAGCGGGTTGAGAAATGTTCTTCTTAAATAATTTACTCACGCATTTGTTCACAAAGTGGTGACCCTCGCCCCATCTTTGTTTGTGAATGACTGAGCATTTCATGGAAGCTGCTTTTATACCCAATCATGGTACCCACCTGTTCCCAATTAGCCTGTTCACTCATATGGGATGCAAATAAGTGTTTGATGAGCATTCCTCGACTTTCTCAGTCTTTTTTGCCACTTGTGCCAGCTTTTTCGAAACATGTTGCAAGCATCAAATTCCAAATGAGCTAAAATTTGCAAAAAATAACAAAGTTTAACAGTTCAAACGTTAAGTATCGTGTCTTTGCAGATTCTATTCAATTGAATATTGTTATGATCCGCTGCCCGGATCATATTTTTTTGTTTACGTTTTCAAGATACTTGTGTTTTTGGTTAGTTTTGGACTCCTTGAGTGCCTGTTTTGTACACCTGAGTTTGTTGCCATGGCTGCTTATTATTTTCACCTGCCGCGTTTGTTCCCGACACGCACCTGTTTGTCATCACTGACATTATTATTTAAGCCTGCCCTCCCTGTCATTCGTTCTTGCTTCGTAGTTTGCTTTTTGCAACAGTAGACGACTTTTCGTTCTTGCTCTGTACCTGTTAGCTTCCACGCTAGTCTTCCTTAGTTTTTACCTTATGTGCTATGAGCACCCTTTTCTTTGTTCCAGTATAATTTATTTATTAAATAAATACTTTCTTACCTGCACGCTGTGTCTGACGCCCGTCTGCATTCCTGAGAGAACGAACCCCGCATCACCATGCGCCCCGGTCGTCACAGAATATAGGTTGAAAAGGATTAGCAAATCATTGTATTCTGTTTTTATTTACAATTTACACAACGTGCCAACTTCACTGGTTTTGCGTTTTGTATGTATTAGATATGCATTGGTGCAAATTTGATTGAAATTTTGCTCCACGGTCACTTTTATAACCTGTTTTTTGAGTTTGTCTGTAAAATGTTCGTTTGTGGATGGTTTTCCAGATTGCAAATGAAACTGTGCCCCACCCACTCCAACAGTATCATCATTTATCTTTTGAAAATGTCCACTGTTAAATATACATCTTGGAAATAAACATCACTCCTATTTTGTTTCTCCATACACGCTCAGAAATAAACTTTATAAGCAGTATACAGATGTACCTAGTCACAACATTAGGTACACCTGCGCACTCTCGTATCAATACAGCGCTGCATCAAAACAACATATAAAGGCATTTATGTCGCTGCTTGTCGCAGGTTGGTGTTATTATGCTCATGCCAAGATTAGATGAAAATAATACTTTAGCCTACCTTTTCTTGTATTCCCTCAAACAGAGGTCCTCCCCTCTGGCTGAGAGCTTTACTTCATGTCCAAATAAGTACCTCTAACTCGCTGCGATGTCACAACGTAGCCAGACTACAAAACTTTGGGTCAGAGGCATCAAAATGACAGTGGTGTGCCCTCAGGGCCAGCAAGGCCTTCTCTGCTGGCCTAACATAACCAGAAATCATAATCATAATTAAAGATAAAAGTAATTTTGTATTTACTTTCCCTAAATATCTAAAAGTATTCATGTTCTCTTCATGTCATATTATGCTCCTTCCAATACTGTTGTTTTTAGGTTATAGAGTTTTTATCCAATCAGAATTCAGCTAGCTTATGTTGCTATGCTGTACCAAATCTGCTCGAAGCCTTCAGAATCAACAATGCGGGCGTCCGTGCACTGTAAGTGAATGGGGACATACAGTTGATAGACAGTTGCGATAGCCAATCAGATCACGAGTTGTTGTCAGTAAGGCCTTCTTGCTGGCCTAAGGTAGATATACAGTATATACTGATGTTATGAGCTAGGTAACATAAGAACTCCGTTACTCAGCATTCCACAGTAGTGAAGAACATGCGCAGTAGCCGCGTTTAGCCATGCCGGCAGCTGGATGTTATTGATGAGCACGCTGTGGAGTAAACTTTAAGAACTCAGCCAACACGCCTCGTCTGCATCTTTTATGATTAGACAAGACAACACATATATATTTGCAAGGCCATTTTCAAGAAGGATATTTAAGGAGAAGCTACATCTTGTGGGACCATGTCGGCCAACCCCGGAAGCTCAAATGGGTTCTATAGATTGTGAGTTCAGATATTGTATTTCTTAATTTTTTTCCACGTTTAATATGGTTTTTTGCTATTTTAATTTTGACAGTACCACGTAAGATATGTTTTAATTGCTGATGCGGGTTTATTGATTTTTAAATGCGCCAGAAAATAACCCATTTTGTACACAGTTGGTGGTGATTCAATGCCCAGTAGTGTGTAAATGTGTTTCTGTATAGTATTTGTCCAGCAATGGTCATGTGTAGGGATGTCCGATAATGGCTTTTTGCCGATATCCGATATTCCGATATTGTCCAACTCTTAATTACCGATACCAATATCAACCGATACCGATATATACAGTCGTGGAATCAACACATTATTATGCCTAATTTGGACAACCAGGTATGGTGACGATAAGGTCCTTTAAAAAAAAAAATAATAAAATAAGATAAACTAGTAATTAATAAAAATGAGTCAAATTAACTGTTAAAGGTTAATACTATTAGTGGACCAGCAGCACGCACAATCATGTGTGCTTACGGACTGTATCCCTTGCAGACTGTATTGATATATATTGATATATAATGTAGGAACCAGAAT
>NC_084551.2:37480000-37500000 GCF_033978685.3 Nerophis lumbriciformis | reverse complement strand
TAAGACAGGGGTGTCCAAACTTTACAAACATTTTGGCCATTAAAGATGCTACAAATCAATCAAATAGGTCAATATGTATATAGTGTATCTAAACCAAACATTGACATCTTAGCTGTATGTTTTAATGGCAAAGCAAACGGTTATAACCTCTAATATAATTTCATTTTTGCAATATCCTGTGTCACAGTGAAGCTTGGTTGCCGTTGTTGTCGTGATCCCAGGATGCAGAGGAGGCAGGCGGTGTGCAAGCAGAAGGTCCCTTGACTAGGATCAAGAGGGGTATCACAAACAAAGAGCACCGATATGGGACAAGCAGTCAACCACGTGTGAAAATGCAAAAGATGGCAATAAGCAGGAGAAAAAATTGAAAACATGATTTACACAACTATAGTGTGCACTCAACAAACAGCGACAGGTGTGTTAATCAGAGCTCCAGACAGGCTGTGACGGGACTCAGGGTGCAGACAGGAAGTGGGGAAAAAAAAAAACATGGCAGAAGGAGGGCTGACACAGCAAGGGTTGGAATTGGGGGTTAAATCACCAAAAATGATTCCCAAGGCAAACACACAAAATATGCAATATTTCCCCCCTAAATTATTCCAAAGTAGAATTTTTCATGTGAGGTATTTGGAACCTTGAATAGCTCAGTAATTAATTGCAACATTTTGGTTCATTATTATTTTTTTGAGCAACGACAGCTTAGAGAAAAAAAAAAAAAACCTGCATGGGTAGCGTTGTGTTATTAGTTTCAAAATTGCAACTTTTTCTTGTTACATTTCAGCTGTTTGCTCTTTTATTCCACTTCTTTATTTTTTTGATGGGTGCTGGTTAGCGCCTTGCATGGCAGCTCCCTCCATCAGTGTGTGAATGTGTGTGTGAATGGGTAAATGTGGAAGTAGTGTCAAAGCGCTTTGAGTACCTTGAAGGTAGAAAAGCGCTATACAAGTACAACCCATTTACCCATTTCTTTAAGTTTTTTCCCCCCTTTTTAATCGTATTAAATAGGCTGTACAAAACTTAGCTTCTATCTGGAATGGGCCCCCGGACCATGCTTTGGCCCCCCCTGCTGTAAAGGAATGATGCTGCCTTCATAAACCTTCACTGAGTTGTGTGTGTCCTTGTGTCTACAGGGTGTCTCATCCCTCTCAGGTGGTGCTGCCGTTCCCACGGTGGGAGCCCAAAGAGAAACCTGTCAAGGAAGATGATGTGGGTCCGCAGGTGACGCACATCTATGAGGTAAACATCTGCACCCACAGAAAGGAGGTGGAAAGCTTGGAAAGTGGGGCTGTAACAAGGACGGAGCTCATTATCTTGCGTGAACATTACAAATATATAAAAAGCCATGGGATAGTAATAGGAACTGACTGATCGGTGGCCTCCAGGTGAGGTGAGGCAATAAAGATGGAGTCAAACTAACGTGATGTTGCTTGGACTGTATCCAACTTGGTGTAATTAGTGGGTGGGAGAAACAAGATGAAAACGAGAGCAACAGATAGATGCAGGAAGGATGGCAGACACTCTGGCGACAGTTTACAGCAGGGGTGTGTGTGTGTGTGTGTGTGTACATGTGTGTGTGTGTGTGTGCGTTCTTGTATTACCACCCTTGTTGAGACATCAACAAGGAAAAGTACCTTCCATATGAGGACCGGTGAACAAGTTAGGACATAAATCATGGTCTCAATACGGAAAACCATTGCATCTAATAGAGAATGTCTCATTTGCACCCCTGGTGGTGAAATCTATCAAAATTAGGGCGGTACCAAAAAAGGAGGGATTTTTCAAATTGACTGTGTGTCGGTTTTAAAAGTGCTCCCCCTCGGGTCAACATATGAAATAACAAGTGTGTGTAAATATTTGAAGTGCTCCCCCTCTGGCCAACATATGTAATAACAGGTGTGTGTAAGAAATTGAAATGTGCCCCCTTTATTACTTTCTTTATGTACGATTCTTACTTTTTAATGCAAAATGGTGACATTTGTCATATCAATTTCTGACTTTTATCACAATATTGCCAATTTTTTTGTTGTTCTCGTAAAATAGTGACATTTTTCGAGTAAAATTATGACTTTTGTCATCATTTTGCAGAGTAAAATTCCGACTATTATTATAATATTGCCAACATTTTACAGTTTTCTTATAAAATTGTGACTTTTGTAGAGTAAAATTACGACTCTTTTCATAAAATTGTCAAAATGTCAAGCTTTTCTTGTGAAATTGTGACTGTTATTTAGTAAAATTCCAACTATTATAACATTTTAAATGTGCTTTATAAATAAAGTTGATTTGATTTGATTTGATATTGACAACATTTTTAAGTTTTCTTATAAAATTGTGACTTTTGTAGAGTAAAATTACGACTCTTCATAAAATTGTCAAAAATGTTATTGAGTAAAATTCCAACTTTTATCATAATATTGCACAAATGTTCAGTTTTAGTTGTAAAATTTTGACTCGCGTGGAGTAAAATTACGACTTTTATTATAATACTGCCAAAATTCTGAGTTTTTCTTGTGAAATTGTGACCTTTTCCTTGTGAAGTTCCAACTCATTTTTCACAACAAGCTTTTTTATATTTGCATTTTATGTATATATTATTAATGTTGTAAGTACAAATCTTTTTTTATCTAGAAAGGGTGGTCCTAAAGAGGTAGGCATTTTCCGGAGGTCTAAAGAAGGTAACAAATACAAGAATGTGTGTGTGTGTGTGTGTGTGTGTGTGTGTGTGTGTGCGTGTGTGTGTGTGTGTGTGTGTGTGTGTGTGTGTGTGTGTGTGTGTGTGTGTGTGTGTGTGTGTGTGTGTGTGTGTGTGTGTGTGCGTGTGTGTGTGTGTGTGTGTGTGTTTGTATTTCAACACTTCTGGAGACATCGAGAAGGAAAATTACCTTCCATATGAGGACCGGTGAACAAGTTAGGACCAAAATCATGGTCGCAATACGGAAAACCATTGCATATAATAGAGAGCCTAATACTAGAGTCTGTGAACATTGCTCCAAAGTCAGGATATTTTGTTGATTTAATGTGCATACAAAAGTAAACATTGATAGGTGCAAAGGCAGCAATATATGATAAAACAAGACGGCAGCTAAAGAAGAACTTCCCTATTCATCCCCGAAAAAAACAGCCAGGTGAACAGCTGATTTTACGACTTCTGGTGCTGACATAAGACAACCTGCGTCCTATATGTGACTATAGAATGAACAAATACACTACGGTACTAAGACTATAGTGGCCATTAGCAGTTAGCTTCTACAGATCCATCCATCCATTTTTCTACCGCTTATTCCCTTTTGGGGTCGCGGGGGGCGCTGGAGCCTATCTCAGCTACAATCGGGCGGAAGGCGGGGTACACCCTGGACAACAGATGGCTTGCCCAAATTGGGGCAAAGGGGCCATCTGTGGTCCGTGACTCATTTGTCATCGGCCTTAAGCACAATACAACATATGAAATAACAAGTGTGCAAAAATTTTTGAAGTGCTCCCCCTCTGGCCAACTTATGTAATAACAAGTGTGTGTAACAAATTGAAATGCGCCTCCTTTGGCCAAAATTAATAAAAATTAAAAAAATAAATATGTAAATAGAGACATACTGTAATAACTTGAAGTAAATAAAAAAGATTAAAAACCAATTACAAACAAAAAATTAAAATTTTTAAAATCTTATCTTTTTTATATTTGCATAGTATGTATATATTATTAATGTTGTAAATACAAATCTTTATATATCTACAAAGAGTGGTCCCAAAGAGGTAAGAAATACAAGAGTACAGCACATGTGTGTTCATGTGCTGTACATGTGATGCCGTCGTGATTTAAAGGGGCCGCTGCGTCATTGAACTAGAGCGCTGCGGCGTCTGGCCTGTCCTGCAGCTGATAATGATTTTCATTGGCGGTACTTTTCCCACTTGGCAGCTGCTTCTACTTAGAGAGGACAGTTTTTTTTTTCTTGAATTACTGCCCTGCAGCGCCAAGGATCAAGTCCTGTTTGCCGACTTGCTTCACCGTTAATGACCTTGTGTGTGCGTGTGCGTGTGTGTGTGTGTGTGTGTGTGTGTGTGTGTGTGTGTGTGTGTGTGTGTGTGTGTGTGTGTGTGTGTGTGTGTGTGTGTGTGTGTGTGTGTGTGTGTGTGTGATTGGAGAGGTGGTTTTATTGAATTGATGGTTCATTTAAGCTCCCAATTCATTCCCTACTCGTCTTGAAGTCAAATTAAAGCTGTAGATTCGTCTCGTCTTCTCCCTCAATCCCCACTGAGTGACGGCTTTATTAGCCTCGTCGGCGGCCAAAATCCAGGTGGCCGGTGTCGTCACGTCACAGTTATGATAACCCAATTACATCCTATAGTCACTTGAAGCCCACGGCCGAAAGACAACTAACTCCTCCACCACTTCTAACGTTCTCAGCTCCACAACTCGGGTCCCAGTAGTATTCGGCAAGCCGAGGTCGAGGTGGGCTGGCCTGCCCGTTTCCGTGACGAGAACCTGCTGTATGCCATGGAGATTAGGACTGATGGACCAATTAGCTGCCGGACGAATAGCAGTCTCAACCCACTCGGCCTTCAGGTAAGACGTGAGCCAGCTGCTACGTGCATTGTATATTAGTAGTAAATGGTATATAAATAATGGCGTAACACAGTAGTGCCTCCACTTCCGAGCTCCAATGGTTCGGTGACGGAGCTCTTAACTCAAAACACTTTGATCTCAACTCAGCGTATTTCATCGAATTTGATGCAAGTCAATTTAATCAGTACTTGCCCCCCAAAACCTGCCTTGTAAAAAGAAAAAAAATACTTTTAGATAAGACGTATTGTATAAAAACAATACAATAGAGCAGTCATTCTCAAACTGTGGTACGCCAAATAATCCATTAAATATTTAAACCAAGTCTTACTGTTCAAGCTGTGTGTAACGTTACAGTGGCCCAAAAATATTAAATATACTTGTAAATAAAACCTCTACCTTGTTTTTATTGAATACTTGGGCGTAATACGCTACTGTATTTTAATGTTGGTCATTATGGTGGTACGAAGTGATTTCTGAGGTAGTACTTGGTGAAAGAACCACTGTAATAGAATGTAGTACAACCAACCCGAATAGTTTTTTGAAGTAGTATAATAACAATGTTCAACATTTACCCTGGAGAGTTAACTTCTACAGTATCTCCTTCCATCTGTTTTCCCATCAAACACACCATCAGCAGCTTTTCCATTTTGTTAATGAGTACATGTCCGCCGTTTGGCTGACGTTAGACTCATTCTGCCTCAGTATGGTGCTGACTAGCAGTGATACGCTCGGTCATGTTTTTAATGATTTATTTCTTTAATTCAATGTATATCATCCGCTCATTCTTCTCAGCACTGTCCTTCACATTCACTTTCTTGCTTCCTTCCCATTGTTGGAAAAGGAAGTTACAGATCTTTGCTCAATTCTGTTTTAATATTTGGCGGGCCAGATCAAAGGGACCACTGTGACATTTGCTACACCAACTAATGGCAAGGATGTTTGTAACTCGGTTTGATTATTGCACCTCAGGCTGCCACTCTGAATTGTCCAGTTTTGCTTTATTGCAGGAGAGGGGGGGTCAGAAAAGCAATCAGTATATGGTGTGACCACCATTTGCCTCAACAATGCCACACATATCCTTCGCATACACAAAGCACGTTTCCATATGAGTTGGGAAATTGTGTTAGATGTAAATATAAACGGAATACAATGATTTGCAAATCATTTTCAACCCATTTTCAGTTGAATATGCTACAAAGACAACATATTTGATGTTCAAACTGATAAACTTTTTTTTTTTGCAAATAATCATTAACTTTAGAATTTGATGCCAGCAACACGTGACAAAGAAGTTGGGAAAGGTGGCAATAAATACTGATAAAGTTGAGGAATGCTCATCAAACACTCATTTGGAACATCCCACAGGTGAACATGCAAATTAGGAACAGGTGGGTGCCATGATTGGGTATACAAGTAGATTCCATGAAATGCTCAGTCATTCACAAACAAGGATGGGGCGAGGGTCACCACTTTGTCAACAAATGCGTGAGCAAATTGTTGAACAGTTTAAGAAAAACCTTTGTCAACCAGCTATTGCAAGGAATTTAGGGATTTCACCATCTACGCTTCGTAATATCATCAAAGGGTTCAGAGAATCTGGAGAAATCACTGCACGTAAGCAGCTAAGCCCGTGACCTTCGATCCCTCCGGCTGTACTGCATCAACAAGCGACATCAGTGTGTAAAGGATATCGCCACATGGGCTCAGGAACACTTCAGAAACCCACTGTCAGTAACTACAGTTGGTCGCTACATCTGTAAGTGCAAGTTAAAACTCTCCTATGCAAGGCGAAAACCGTTTATCAACAACACCCAGAAACGCCGTCGGCTTCGCTGGGCCTGAGCTCATCTAAGATGGACTGATACAAAGTGGAAAAGTGTTCTGTGGTCTGACGAGTCCACATTTCCAAATTGTCTTTTGAAACTGTGGACGTCGTGTCCTCCGGACCAAAGAGGAAAAGAATCATCCGGATTGTTATAGGCGCAAAGTTGAAAAGCCAGCACCTGTGATGGTATGGGGGTGTATTAGTGCCCAAGACACGGGCAACTTACACATCTGTGAAGGCAACATTAATGCTGAAAGGTACATACAGGTTTTGGAGCAACATATGTTGCCATCCAAGCAACGCTACCATGGACGCCCCTGCTTATTTCAGCAAGACAATGCCAAGCCACGTGTTACTTCAACGTGGCTTCATAGTAAAAGAGTGTGGGTACTAGACTGGCCTGCCTGTAGTCCAGACCTGTCTCCCATTGAAAATGTGTGGCGCATTATGAAGCCTAAAATACCACATCGGAGACCCCCGGACTGTTGAACAACTTAAGCTGTACATCAAGCAAGAATGGGAAAGAATTCCACCTGAGAAGCTTAAAAAATGTGTCTCCTCAGTTCCCAAAGAAAGGCCATGTAACACAGTGGTGAACATGCCCTTTCCCAACTACTTTGGCACGTGTTGCAGCCATGAAATTCTAAGTTAATTATTATTTGAAAAAAAAAAGAAAGTTTATGAGTTTGAACATCAAATATCTTGTCTTTGTAGTGCATTCAATTGAATATGGGTTGAAAGGGATTTGCAAATCATTGTATTCCGTTTATATTTACATCCAACACAATTTTCCAACTCATATGGAAACGGGGTTTGTAGATCAGGTTGTTGATTGTGGCCTGTGGAATGTTGGTCCACTCCTCTTCAATGGCCGTGCAAAGTTGCTGGATATTGGCAGGAACTGGAACACGCTGTCGTATACGCCGATCCACTGCATCCCATGGGTGGCATGTCCAGTGAGTATGCTGGCCATGCAATAACTGGGATGTTTTCAGCTTCCAGGAATTGTGTACAGATCCTTGCAACATGAGGCGATGGTCTCTGGTGAATGGCACATCAATGGGCCTCAGGATCTGTGCATTCAAAATGCCATCAATAAAATGCACTTGCGTTCGTTGTCCATACCATACACCCTCCCATACCATAACCCCACCCTCACCACGGGCCACTCCATTTACAATGTTGACATCAGCAAACTGCTCTCCCACATGATGGCACACATGCTGTCTGCCATCTGCCTTGAACAGTAAAAATTGGGATTCATCTCTGAAGAGAACACCTCCCAAACGTGCTAGACGCCATCAAATGTGAGCATATGGCCACTCAAGTCGGTTACGACGACGAACTGCGGTCAGGTCGAAACTCCGTTGAGGACGACGTACATGCAGATGAGCTTCCCTGAGACTGTTTCTCACAGTTTGTGCAGAATTTCTTTGGTTATGCAAACCAATTGTTGCAGCAGCTGTCCGGGTGGCTGGTCTCAGACGATAATGGAGGGGCATCTTCTGGATGTGGAGGTCCTGGGCTGGTGTGGTTACACGTAGTCTGCGGTTGTGAGGCCATATTCTCTAAAACAACTTTGGAGACGGCTTATGGTAGAGAAATTAACATTCAATTCACATGCAACAGCTCTGGTGGACATTCCTGCAGTCAGCATGCCCACTGCACGTTCCCTCAAAACTTGCAACATCTGTAGCATTGATAAAACTGCACATTTCAGAGGGGCTTTTTATTGTGGGCAGCCTAAGGCACACCTGTGCAATAATCATGCTGTTTAATCAGCATCTTGATATGCCACACCTCTGAGGTAAGATTGATTGATTGAGTGATTGAAACTTTTATTAGTAGATTGCAAAGGAAGAGAATACATTATATGAAACACTACAGTTTACACAGTAAAGTACATATTCCGTACAATTGACCACTAAATGGTAACACCTGAATAAGTCTTTCAACTTGTTTAAGTCGGGGTCCACGTTAATCAATTCATGGTACAAATATATACTGTCAGCATAATACAGTCATCATACAAGTTAATCATCAGAACAAGGACACCATAAAAGTGTAGCTCTCAGCTTCTTATGGTATGCACATCAAGCTGTAAACGTTGAGAGTTCAAAGACGCAAAGAAAGAAAGAGTATATACATTGAATTATTTACAATCCGAGGGGTGGGATGTTGAGGGGGTTGGGGTGTGGGGGGGTAGGTTAGGTTGCTATCAGCATTTTGCAGTCATCATACAAGTTTATCATCTTGATGGATTATTTTGGCAAAAAAGAAATGCTCATTAACACAGATTTAGACAAATTTGTGAACAATATTTGTTTTTGTGTATATTGTTAAAAGTTTTAGATCTTTGAGTCCAACCCATGAAAAATGGTAGCAAAAACAAAAGTGTTGCATTAATATTTTTGTTCACTGTAACCTGAATATGCCATGTGGTGTCACATGGTGGCTATGCTCTACTAAAACCACGAAAACACTCTAAAAATGAAAGCACTAATTCCATTTAATTGGATTTTGTTCACAAACACATCAAATTGATGTGGGATCAACTTATATAAATCTATTTTAAGTTTTTTTTGTCTTTATATTTTTGTTCTGTAGTAGCTGCACCTGCACAAACTAATTCAATCCACAATATACAGCAAATAGTCTCCCTTCAAAAAGATAATAATTAGGGATGTCCGATAATGGCTTTTTGCCGATATCCGATATTCCGATATTGTCCAACTCTTTAATTACCGATACCGATATCATCCAATACCGATATCAACCGATACCAATATATACAGTCATGCCTAATTTGGACAACCAGGTATGGTGAAGATGAGGTCATTTTAAAAATAAATAAATAATAAAATAAAATAAGATAAATAAATTAAAAACATTTTCTTGAATAAAAAAGAAAGTAAAACAATATAAAAACAGTTACATAGAAACTAGTAATGAATGAAAATGAGTAAAATTAACTGTTAAAGGTTAGTACTATTAGTGGACCAGCAGCACGCCTATGGACTGTATCCCTTGCAGACTGTATTGATATATATTGATATATAATGTGGGAACCAGAATGTTAATAACAGAAAGAAACAACCCTTTTGTGTGAATGAATGTAAATGGAGGAGGGAGGTTTTTTGGGTTGGTGCACTATTTGTAAGTGTATCTTGTGTTTTTTATGTTGATTTAATAAAAAAATAAAATAAATTAAAAAAAACGATACCGATAATAAAAAAAACGATACCGATAATTTCCGATATTACATTTTAAAGCATTTATCGGCCGATAATAAAAAAAACGATACCGATAATTTCCGAATATTACATTTTAAAGCATTTATCGGCCGATAATATCGGCACGCTGTTATTATCGGACATGTGATAATGCTAAGTTTTGATGGATGCAGAGGTAGTACTGTAAATGTTTATTATTGTTGGTGTGCAGCTGTGTGTACAACTCTGATGCATCAAATTGAGAGGGCTTCCTTAACAAAGTAAATCAAAATGCAGCATCATCATCATCGTGGTGCATTAGCAAAATGCACATTATAAATGATAATAATCACTTAGTATTCATGAAAATGCGTACAATCAAACCACTAGGCACGAGTACTGGGGAGTATCTGTGCTTCTATTGCTGCAGGATTTTTAGCCGCTCATTTGAGCCCAGGAAAAAACTTAGTTGTTTGCCAGCTGGCAAAAAAAAGAGACGATTTTCCTTATTACCAGAAATTACAGCTGGGGGTTATTTTCCAATGTGTGCAATGTTACTCAAAAATAAAATGTGGATTTATTTGTCTTGTGGTGAAAGGTAATGCCATCTTGTACAGTGGAACATACTTTCTTAACATAGTGTCATTAATATCTACTTACAGATTTACAATATTGCACAACACATTTCTCAAGAGACGATATTATATAAATGCCACTTTAGAGTAGTCAGTGTGCAGCTTGTATAGCAGTATGGGTTCATTCTGAAAAATGACTCAACACACATGTATGATTATAACCATAATAATTCAACTACAAACCCCGTTTCCATATGAGTTGGGAAATTGTGTTAGATGTAAATATAAACGGAATACAATGATTTGCAAATCATTTTCAACCCATATTCAGTTGAATATGCTACAAAGACAACATATTTGATGTTCAAACTGATAAAAAAAAATTTTTTGCAAATAATCACTAACTTTAGAATTTGATGCCAGCAACACGTGACAAAGAAGTTGGGAAAGGTGGCAATAAATACTGATAAAGTTGAGGAATGCTCATCAAACACTTATTTGGAACATCCCACAGGTGAACAGGCAAATTGGGAACAGGTGGGTGCCATGATTGGGTATAAAAGTAGATTCCATGAAATGCTCAGTCATTCACAAACAAGGATGGGGCGAGGGTCACCACTTTGTCAACAAATGCGTGAGCAAATTGTTGAACAGTTTAAGAAAAACCTTTCTCAACCAGCTATTGCAAGGAATTTAGGGATTTCACCATCTACGGTCTGTAATATCATCAAAGGGTTCAGAGAATCTGGAGAAATCACTGCACGTAAGCAGCTAAGCCCGTGACCTTCCATCCCTCCGGCTGTACTGCATCAACAAGCGACATCAGTGTGTAAAGGATATCACCACATGGGCTCAGGAACACTTCAGAAACCCACTGTCAGTAACTACAGTTGGTCGCTACATCTGTTAGTACAAGTTAAAACTCTCCTATGCAAGGCGAAAACCGTTTATCAACAACACCCAGAAACGCCGTCGGCTTCGCTGGGCCTGAGCTCATCTATGATCGACTGATACAAAGTGGAAAAGTGTTCTGTGGTCTGACGAGTCCACATTTCAAATTGTTTTTGGAAACTGTGGACATCGTGTCCTCCGGACCAAAGAGGAAAAGAACCATCCGGATTGTTATAGGCGAAAAGTTGAAAAGCCAGCATCTGTGATGGTATAGGGGTGTATTAGTGCCCAAGACATGGGTAACTTACACATCTGTGAAGGCGCCATTAATGCTGAAAGGTACATACAGGTTTTGGAGCAACATATGTTGCCATCCAAGCAACGTTACCATGGACGCCCCTGCTTATTTCAGCAAGACAATGCCAAGCCACGTGTTACATCAACATGGCTTCATAGTAAAAGAGTGCGGGTACTAGACTGGCCTGCCTGTAGTCCAGACCTGTCTCCCATTGAATATGTGTGGCGCATTATGAAGCCTAAACTATCACAACGGAGACCCCCGGACTGTTGAACAACTTAAGCTGTACATCAAGCAAGAATGGGAAAGAATTCCACCTGAGAAGCTTAAAAAATGTGTCTCCTCAGTTTCCAAACGTTTACTGAGTGTTATTAAAAGGAAAGGCCATGTAACACAGTGGTGAACATGCCCTTTCCCAACTACTTTGGCACGTGTTGCAGCCATGAAATTCTAAGTTAATTATTATTTGCAAAAAAATTAATAAAGTTTATGAGTTTGAACATCAAATATCTTGTCTTTGTAGTGCATTCAATTGAATATGGGTTGAAAAGGATTTGCAAATCATTGTATTCCGTTTATATTTACATCTAACACAATTTCCCAACTCATATGGAAACGGGTTTTGTATATCCAATGCTATTTTGTAATAATAATGGTGACTGAAATGTAAGAAAGTCTCCTCTTCCTGTTTAGATATCATCCCTCCAAGACACTCCTGAACTTTTGGGCTTTTTGAGGAACACCAGCGCCCCTCCACGCCGCCACAAGCGAGCCGCCAACGCCCCCCACAGTCACAGCGGCAAAACCCTGGTGAGAATAACGCATCCTCATCATATTCAGAACCCTAAACCAGAGAGATTCACAGTTGCGTTTTTTTTCTTCTTTCCAGAACTGCACAAACATCTCCTGTCTGAGGATCACGTGCGTGGTGGGCCGCTTAGATCGGGGCCAGAGCGCGGTGCTTAAGGTCCGCTCCAGACTGTGGGCGCACACATTCCTGCAGGTTAGTGTCTGGGTGCACATCTTTTTAGCAGCTGGTTGTGTAACTAAACTACACCTTCATGACCTTTGACATACAAGTGACACTTTAATATGCTGAGGGTCACTGGATGTTCCTCAGCATAGTTGGTTAAATAACTTGCACATTTGTCCTGCAGCGGCGTAATGACCCCTACATTCTCAACTCCACTGTGTCCTTCATGGTCCTAGCCGTGCCTTATCGGGTCCAGCCCCCCACCCTGCTGCAACGAACCATCTCGGTAAGCAGATGTTGTCTCACGTCAACAGGAAGGTTCCAGGTTGGCATGTTCTCCTTGTGTGGGATCTCCATTATAGCTTCCTGCAACGTGCATGTTAGGTAGAAATTGCTACCCAATTCAGTACTTTTATCGGCCCTAACCGAATTCAGCCTTTAGTAGTGAAGTGAAGTGAATCATATTTATATAGCGCTTTTCTCTAGTGACTCAAAGCACTTTACATTGTGAAACCCAATATCTACGTTACATTTTTTTAAACCAGTGTGGGTGGCACTGGGAGCAGGTGGGTAAAGTGTCTTGCCCAAGGACACAACGGCAGTGACGAGGATGGCGGAAGCGGGAATCGAACCTGGAACCCTCAAGTTGCTGGCACGGCCACTCTACCAATTGAGCTATACCGCCCCTTTATCGGTATAGCTCATATAGCAGTGACGTGCAGTCAGGGGAAGCAGGTGAGGCGGGGCCTCACCTGCCATCTTGGAAAGAAAAAAAATGTAAAAAGAAAAAAAAAAAATTAGATTGTTATATGTATCCAGTGATTATACTATAAAGTTATTTTCCATTTAACTTCACCACTTTTAGATTATTTTTATTCAAAATCGCTGAATTTTCACATTTGCCGTTCAAATACTGAGAAGAGACTTGCGGTGATCAGCCAGTTGAGCCTCACCATGGATTGCGCAATGACTCGGCTGCTGGCCTGCTGTGCAGTGAGACCGTATTGCTATATGAATTATATTATACATTTCCATAGTTTAGTTAGCTGAGGTATATAATGTACAGTGTATTTTGTCAACAACTGTATGTGTGTAACGTATTTCTTGTGCTGAGCAATCATAAAACTGCTGCGAAGACGCACTGTGTGAGGCTCGCAGTAATCCTGCCTCCTGGTGGTAGAGGGCGGTAGTGATCCTAGAGATCATTCTTGCGACTCAAATGGTGAATAAGATACTCTTTAGGGTTCATATGTTTGTAAATCTGACTGTGATGAAGTCAGTGCCTCACCAGCCATCAACCTCACCGCACGTCACTGTCATATAGTACTATCGGATATCGATTCACGTAAAATCAAACGGTGCCGCATTTCGATAACTTTGCTGCACATGACGTCACATTGCAGACTTGGCCGGTTCAAACACTTGGCGGAGAAACACCTCGCCAAAATGCCGATTTTCAATGCTAACAAAGAAAACGTGCCCGATAGACAACACTCCAACATACAGTAAGGCTTCACTTTTCAAAACACACTAACTCAATGCTAATTTACATTGGATTTGATAAATAATAGTAATAGATTAGATTTTATATCGCGCTTTTCTATTATTAGATACTCAAAGCGCTCACAGAGAAGTGGGAACTCATCATGTATTCACACCTGGTGGTGGTAAGCTACCCTGGGGTAGACTGACGGAAGTGAGGCTGCCAGTTTGCGCCTAAGGCCCCTCCGACCACAACCTATCATTCATTCATCATTCATTCACCAGTGTGAGCGGCACCGGGGGCAAGGGTGTAGTGCCCTGCCCAAGGACACAACGGCAGCCATTTGGATGTCAAGAGGCGGGGAGCGAACCTGCAACCCTCAGGTTTCTGGCAGGGCCGCTCTACCCACCACGCCAATACCGCCCCATAGCATGCCTAAGACATGCTACTGATTAGCATTAGCAATTTTACATGGCAATTTTAACTCCTCCGAAATTGGTAACGAAAACTACACCAAACAAACAGTTGGTTTGTAATACAGTACAAACGCGTTTTAGGTCGCAACAAAAGACGAGTTGTATATTAATGGCAAAGACTACTCCCTGACTAGACAACACGGTAGCCTATACACTACTGCCATCTAACATCTTGGAAATGCAACTGCATGCAAAGTCTCCTATATAATACTTGCAAATGAGGCTCAGAAGTGTATGAAATCCAGATATAAAAACTGGACAGCACATTATCATAATAATTGGTAAATTTTTAATAAAATAAAAAAATATTTTCTTTTCAAACAAATTAACATTTATTAAGACATGAACACAAACAGGCGTGCTGAAAATTGGTACCGTATTGATTCCAATGTGACCGGTAACCATCCCTATTGTTAGGTGTGTGGAATATGTCTGTGTGTGGAGGAGCCCCTTTCACACTACATGTGTTCTTACAGATGGGGACACCAGTAATATGGGGGACACCGGATGTGTCCTTTGCCGTCCCACTGTGGGTCATCATCCTGGCTATACTGCTGGGGCTGCTGGTGCTCGCCATGTTGACGCTCGCCATGTGGAAGGTACACTTTGACTCATCCTCATGTATTTCTCTCGAGCACAGTGGCCATCCTACCTCTCACAAAATATGCATGTTGTTTTTCAACTTTAAATCTGATAATGCACATATCAAAATGTGTATTGGCCCATTGCAGGTGACTTTATTTTATTTTTGTACAATGGTCCTACAGCGGAAATGACCACCGTGATTTGAAAGTAACAGAAGTGAGGTTTTGCATTGATTTAGCAAATACATGAAATATAGCCACGTGGCACTACGCCAGGGGTGTCAAACTCATTTTAGATCGGGGGCCACATGGAGAAAAATGTACTCCCAAGTGGGCCAGACTGGTAAAATCACAGCAGGATAACTTAAAAATAAAGACAACTTCAGATTTTTTTCTCTGTTTAAAAAAAGAAAACAAGCACATTCTGAAAATGTACAAATCATAATGTTGTTGGGTTTTTTTTACAATTACATGTTGCAGTTAATAGTATACATACTTTATTTGTCGTTATTTATATTTTCTGAATAAATTATGTGATAATGTTCATCAGTCAACTCATCGGTGTTCATTTTCAATCTATCACGATAAAAAAATTACATCACAATCAAATTACAGGATGTTATTTATGTAGTTTGATCATTTTCCTCAACTGACATATGTAGCATCATCTACAAAGATTATGTTTTGAATTGTGTAGACTAAATAACCAACAAGAGCAATGTGTAGAGTAGGACACATGGTTAGGGTTATGGTACAGTCTAGTACATCACGTATTTACGGTTTCCCAATTCAGAATGTCCGAAAAGGAGTAGGAAGAAGCAGAGCTTATTTAATCCTACCCCTTTACCATTTTAAAGTGATTGCTAATATAATTTATTTACAAGCAAACCTCAATGAAGTTCATATAAATAAATATACATTAACATTTGTGATTCACATAATTAGCTTTATCAGTTTTGTCTAATTGATTAATAAGGTTCAAGATGTTTGTCATGATTCTTCTACTTAGTACTTTGTAAACATTTTGAGTTTGAACAGTTTCTTAAAACAGGATCACATTAGTAGTTTGTTTGACTTTTAAATGAATCCATTCTGTAATTGAACACTGTATTCTGAAGGGTTTACTTTGATAGACAAACAAAATGTACACTTCATGTTATTGTGCTTTTATAGATTTGATTTCCTGGTGACGCAAATGACACCAATTTGGTGGATTGGCTCATAAGCTTTTTCAGAATAGTTCTTGTTGTCTCAGTTACAACAACCCTCCATGAAAGTTCTGTACCATTCATATCGTTGTCAGGGTGCAACTTAAAATATCAAATACCGTATTTTTCGGAGTATAAGTTGCTCCGGAGTATAAGTTGCACCTGCCGAAAATGCATAATAAAGAAGGAAAAAACATATATAAGTTGCACTGGAGCCCGGCCAAACTATGAAAAAAAACGCGATTTATAGTCCGAAAAATACAGTACTTATTTTAAAGTACATATTTTTAAACCATTAAGCCCCCCAAGGGTTACTACTCGTACCACCATTAGAGAACCATTGTTCTAATGCAAACTAATTTTAGCTCAGAGGCCGCTTGGAGGAAAATCTATTCCCAAGTGGGCCGGAATGGTAAAATCATGGCATGATAACTTAAAAATAAAGGCAACTTCAGGTTGTTGTTTTTTTGTTTTACTTTGGCCAAAAATAGAACAAGCACATTCTGAAAACGTACAAATCACAAATAATCCTCTGGACAAATACTTCAAATTTGTAGCGGGGGGTGTATATATTTTCAAGTATTTCTTATACATACATATATTTATATATATATATATATATATATATATATATATATATATATATATATATATATATATATATATATATATATGTATATGTATGTGTGGGGAAAAAAAATCACAAGACTATTTCATCTCTACAGGCCTGTTTCATGAGGGGGGGTACCCTCAATCATCAGGAGATTTTAATGGGAGCATTCGCATACCATGGTTTATATAGGGCACAGAGTGGGTGGGTACAGGCTGGCCTAGGGGCGTGGTGATTGGCTCATGTGTTACCTAGCTCGCTAGCCTCAATCTGAACCTTGGTATTTACCGTGATGACGGACTGGCAGTGTGTCGCGCCTCGCCAAGGAGCAGCGAGAATACCAAGAAGCGCATATGCCAAATTTTCAAAGAGAACGGCCTACGGATCACGATTGAAGCCAACAAGCAAACCGTCAACTTCCTTGACGTCACTTTCAACCTGAGAAATAACAGCTACCAACCATTCACGAAACCCAACACAACACTCCAATACGTGCACCATGACAGCAACCACCCACCCACCACCACGAAAAGAATACCTACCGGAATCAATAAAAGGCTATCGATGCTGTCATCTAGCAAAGCTGAATTTGACCAAGCAACCCCCTCGTACCAAAAAGCCCTTGATGAAAGCGGATACAATTTCACCCTCACCTATGAACCCACGCCAGGAAACCAGCCAAAAAAGAACAGAAAACGAAACGACATCATCTGGTACAACCCCCCATACAGCACAAACGTCTCAACGAACATTGGACACAAATTCCTCAATCTGATTGACAAACATTTTCCCAAAGACAACACCCTAAGAAAAGTATTCAACAAGAACAACATTAAATTGAGCTACAGCTGCATGAACAATATACGACAAATCATCTCAAACCACAACAAAACAATTGCAAATGAGCCGTCGGCCCCCAGACAGAGCGACTCCAAAACCAACAAAGGCTGTAACTGTCGAAAGAAACCTGATTGCCCTCTCAACGGGGGGTGCTTACAAACATCAGTTGTCTACCAATCTAAGGTAATACGCAAGGACATTAACACATCCGACACATATGTAGGATTAACCGAGGGAGAATTCAAAACCAGATGGAACAATCACAAGGCTTCTTTCAGGAACAAAAACCTGCGAAATACCACAGAACTCAGCAAACACATTTGGGACCTCAAAGACAATAATGTTGAATATTCAATAACATGGCAAATTCTTGCATCCAGCACACCTTACAATAGTGGTAATAAAAGATGCAACCTATGCTTGAAAGAGAAACTGTTTATTATTTACCGTCCAGACCTGTCATCCCTCAACAAGCGCAGCGAAATTGTAACAGCATGCCGCCATAGACGGAAGCACCTCCTAGGTAACACATGAGCCAATCACCACGCCCCTAGGCCAGCCTGTACCCACCCACTCTGTGCCCTATATAAACCATGGTATGCGAATGCTCCCATTAAAATCTCCTGATGATTGAGGGTACCCCCCCTCATGAAACAGGCCTGTAGAGATGAAATAGTCTTGTGATTTGTTTTCCCACACATACATATATTGCGCTCTACTACGGTATCGAGCACTATTTTTTGGATAACCTTATTAAGACATATATATATATATATATATATATATATATATAAATAATCCGTTCATGAATGAGTATATCCGTTCGCCCACCGTGTTCAATGGAGAAGTCTGATCTACAAAATGTGCAGGCAACATACCCCTTCCCCTTCCAGCTGTCCTGGATGAACTGAAATGATTTGTTCCAATCATTTTGGAACTTGCAAGAGCATTTCTTCTTCTTACTCGTCGTCGCCATGTCTCTTCTTCGTTCTTCTGCTTCGTCTCCGTTATGTTTTTGGACATTACTACTTGCCGTAGTATTGAAGCAATGCATGATGGGAATCCGGATGTTGTGTGTCAGTGTATTAACGTGCCGGCTGGAATAAACACACGCTCAGAAATAGCTCTGTGCCCACCTACTTTATGGGTTATAGATAAACCTATGGATAACGGAGACATACCGTATTTTTCGGAGTATAAGTCGCACCGGAGTATAAGTCGCACCTGCCGAAAATGCATAATAAAGAAGGAAAAAAACATATATAAGTCGCACTGGAGCCCGGCCAAACTATGAAAAAAACTGCGACTTATAGTCCGAAAAATTAAGGCACGCCCCCAATATTGTTGTCCGGGTGGAAATCGGGAGAAATTCGGGAGAATGGTTTCCCCGGGAGATTTTCGGGAGTGGCACTGAAATTCGGGAGTCTCCCGGGAAAATCGGGAGGGTTGGCAAGTATGGTTCGAAGCAGAAGACATAAAACGTCAGGTTTTAAGTTTCATGTGGGTCGAGGAGGAGGAGCCACAGTCCCCCTTTACTGTGTACCACTTGCTTGGCCCCGGTATAAACCGTTTGCTTGCCTAACAGAATTGCTATTGTGACATCCAGTGGACACATTTAGAACAGCAGTTTCTTTCGTGCCAAAAAAAAAAAGCAGCTCATTTTTATACTTGGCAAACTCATCACGCGGGCCGGATAAAACCTGTCCACGGGCCTGATCCCGTTTGACACCCCTGTTCTAATGCCTTCCTCTTTTTGTCCCAGTGTGGTTTCTTTGACCGGGCGAGACCACCAGCCGATGACAACATCTCCGACCAAGAGCAGCTGACATCTGATCGTACGGGGGACGCCTAGAAAAAAAGACATTTATTTTAAAGTTCATAGAAGGACTGGGATTTTGGAGGAACGTGCACCTTCTGACTGAAATAATCAGATCTGAGATCTGGAGTCGTTGGACCTGACATTTTTCCCCTCTTGCCAACAAACCAGAAAAAGGGCGCCGTAATTCTCTGGATCAGGCGGACGTGAGGCCTCCAAAGACCGATGTTGACCACAGCACACTTTGATGTTTGCCTGTGGGATGAAGGAGCTCACTCCAGTTCTTCACACTTTGCTTGTTGGAGGCTCACAGATTTGAGAGTGTGAGGATGAAGCAGCCACAGTATTAGGTACACCTGCACCATACTATCCCAATGCAAAAGCACACAGGAGGATGCTTGTGACCTTATTTCAGTTTTTACTTTTTAGCTTTTCTTCCTGTCACTCACACACATACCAGCGACCTGGTGACGCAGAGGTTTGGCAAATTAGCAAACAACAAAAAAATGGGTTTAGGTATTTAAACGGCTTCTACCAAAGCCAGTCAGAGCTTTTCTTCCTGTCACTTACACACACTAGTGACCGGAGGACGCATAGGTTGGGCAATGAACAAACAGAAAAGGGGTTTAGAGATTTAAACAGCTTCTCTCA